>NC_057692.1:7347881-7557881 GCF_014466175.1 Vespula pensylvanica
AGAGAGAGAGAGAGAGAGAGAGAGAGAGAGAGAGAGATGCGAAGTTGGTTTCATTCGGGGAGAGCCGGGGGAGGCACAGGATTTCACGGGAGGCTGATCACGAATGGACGCGTCTCCCGCAGCTCTGCCGCTGACAGCCAGGAATTGGAATTGCATCGGCGTCGCTCGATAGCCAACCATCCCGCCAGTCAGCCAGTCAGGCAGCCAAACGGCCTAATACAGCCTACCTTGCCTGCCTATCTATCTACATAGATTCTAGCTAGCTAGCTATCTATCTACCTACCTATCTACCTACCTACCTACCTACCTACCTACCTACCAACCTACCTACGTACCTAACAACCTGACTACCTGCATGTTGGTCTCCCTGTTAGAAGCATCGACTCCATGTCTGCCTATGTACCGACCAAATCTACTGCCGTTTTCTCGTTCAATCTCGAACGAGCTCTTCCGATCGATCCGACGAACTACTATATATAGTCACTCGAGAAATCCAAAGATCCAACGGAGACGGATGGATAAATCGGTTCTGGAATCGTCGCTCTAGCAATCGTCTGAATGACAGCTTGAGATATATCGACTTCGATTCGGAACACCTTCAACGATGAAATCTTGATTTCTTCGTTTATATATATATAATATATAACATCTATTATATACGTTGTAATATATACAATATATATTATATTACATAATAATATAATTATATATTATAAATTATATATATAATATTTAGAATGCTATATATTTATATGATCTATATATATTAATATATAACATTAGTAAAATAAATATAGGTATTGTGAAAAGTGGCAATTCTTTCAATTCTTTATATAATATTGTTAGCATAGATATTAACAATATTTAGCTTAAAATCGATTAATCGAAGACATTTTATTGCTTTAATTAAAAAGTGACCATTCTTTTTTATAAGATCCTAATTGGGTCTTACCTTGTTTAACGAACAAAATAACGAATTACAACATTGACAGGTAGAACATATCGATGTCACATTCAATATTCACCGCGAACTCGTTATTCGAGGTATCGAATAAATGCGCATCGATGAACGCTGGATACGTCACAACTAGGTATAACATAAATTGATATCATTGCTCACTAGTTTCATGGGAAATACTTGAATTTATAAAGCCATCGTTTTCTACTATTTTTACTTTCGAATAACTAACATTTTTTAAATAAAAAGTATTACAATCGAAGGATAACGTATTGCTTTAATTATCCTAAAATATGACATTAATTATAAAACGGACGACACAAAAAAAAAAGAGCGTAATTTATAAAGCAAAAAATGTTTTCATCTCAAATATTATTGTCTGATCGCAATAGACTTTTTCGCGTTAAATCTGCCATTGTACTCATTCGAAATATATTTTTAATTATGAATATAATAGAAAATAATTTTCGCTCTTTTCTATACAAAAAAAAAAAAAAATACATCAATTTTAACTGGAAACATAAAAATGATTTATCTTTAATAAACAATCTTCGCTTGTAAATAGATCGCGTGGGAAAAGAATGAAAACGTGTACGTCGTTGTCATAGGATATCATTGAAAGGCCGAGATGACCGCAAAACCACCGTGGTAAGAATAGAAGGAACAGAAGGGGTTGTAGTTGGGGACGAGGAACGATAAACGTAAACGACGAGAAAATGGAGTAACCGCGGAGAAAGCGAGAGAGCGAAAAAGGCGGTAACGCGGTAACGAGCGCGATGTTACGATCTTGCCGTCGAAAAGGACGAGGAGAAAGAGAAAGAGAAAGAGAAAAAGAGAAAGAGAGAGAGAGAGAGAGAGAATAAGAGAGAAAAAGATAGAGAGGAAGATAGAGAAGAGAGAGAAAGAGAAAAAGGGAAAGAGAACCCTAGGGAACGCGATTGCGTGTCGTCGTTCCTCGCCCTAACAAGGACCCCCGTAGCGTGGAAGCGGCTTCCACGCTTCGCCCGCGCCAAACTAAAATCTCCCTTTTCGTTCTATCGAAACAACCCCTTGATATCGGCGACGGGACGGTGTCCCATCACCAACCCCTAGCACGATGCCAGTACAGACCGTCTATATGTATATCGGTGGACCCAGAAAACGCTTTCTCCTTCATGCTAATAACGCGGTGATAGGACTACTCGCACGCGGCAGCTCCCACACGAATATTTTTATACACCTCTACTAACACCTATTATACCTATTACGTAAGAGTAGACCAAATAAAATGTTACAATCTGTTTTGGGCGAGTCTAATGGACATAGATTTCGAATTTAATTGTTTTTTCTTTTCTTTTTCTTTTTCTTTTTTTTTCTTTTTTTTTTTCTTAAATTATGTAATACATTATGATTAATTATTTTACTGAAAATTAGAATTTCTTTTGAATGTAACATAAATTAACACTTTCTTTTGAAATAGTACATAAATTCGTACAGTTGTCGATAAATTTCGGAAAAAGTAGGATAATTTTTGTTAAGCCTCGAAATACTTTTAAATATATTTTAGTCATAAAATAGTCAACTTTCATATCCTTTTTGGGAATATTAATCATTGATACTAGTGATTTCCAAAGAAACAGCTTATAATGTTCTATTTGGCCCATTCTATACGTGTATATATGTTATATATATTATAGTCAGATACGGACAGGAATATTTCTTCGGCCTCGAACGTAAACTACGATTCTACACTTCTTCACCCTATGCTCATAGATACGTCTCTCCTTTTCGATTGCCTTTTACGACACTTTTTTTTAGTCTCTCTCTTTCTCTCTCTCTCTAAAATGTGACTTACATCCAAGTGGAGAAACGCGTTAAAACGCTCGTCCCTTTGGCGCGTTACGGTCATAGAACGATTTACGACGATCTAAGGGATAGAGGGGTTGGTCGACCCGAAAGAAACTTGCTTTCATGAGCTCGATATGGATGTGACCCTTTTCCGTGAACGATGTTCTGCTAGGGAAACACTGATCATTATGAAATAATAAAGTCTGATAATAATCGTTAGGCGAAGAAAAGAGAGAGTATGATGAACAATGAATTTGAAGAAGGACTTAAACGTTTTTGAACGTCTTATTCGTGCTGGCCGATGGATAATAATGATAAGTTGTTCATCAATTTTCAAATTGAAAGATCACGGATGATATTGAGATAAGTCCGTGTCATAAATCAATTCTGAAATCACATAATTATCTGTGTAATCGAATGAATATTATTCAGAACTATACAATAGAGAGTTTATTTTAACCTGCTCGTACTCCATTCTCTATCGACGTATTCAAATTTTACGGTATCTTTCGATTTTCGAAGAAAATACCTGTCTCCTTTTCTCTATCCATTCCACGATAAAGAAATCCTCGGGGATGGTAATTTACTTTGAGCCAATAAAAGAAAAGAAAACAGTGCCGTCGAAGGAAAGATAAAAGGATGAAGAATACGAAGAAAAGGAAAAGAGAGCTAATCCAGGAAAGCGAAGCACGAGGATTCGTGCGGAAACGGCGCGAGTCAAGGGCTCATAAATGGCGTAACATGCGTCCTGCTCGGATATTTGCAGTTACATATATAAAGACGTTGTGGCTTGTGGCGTGAGGACGCGCACATGTAAGTTAGAGAGAAAGAGAAAGAAAAGAGAGAGAGAGAGAGAGAGAGAAAGAGAGACAGACAGATAAAGAAAAGGAAAGAAAGACGCACACATACTGGATGGCGCGTAGGAAGTTGACTGCCGTGAAAGAGAAAGAAAAGATGGGTGAATAGAGGGTACGAAAGACGGAGATTAAGGGCCGCCGAGGAGATGAGTTTGTTAAAAAGGCAGAAGCGGGCCAGCAGCACGCATCAGGGACATCAAAGCGACAAGACGAAATGAAATCCAACCGCTGGCGCTGCTTCTGCTGCCGCCGTTGCTGCCGGTCTCTCAGACGGAGAGTGCCAGGGAGAGAAAAATAGAGAGAGAAAGAAAACGCGAAAGAGAGAAAGAGAAAAAGAGAGAAAGAGAGAGATTCTTTTCTCTTCCATTCGTTTCTCCGTTGTCCTTTTCCTTTATCCGCTTCTACTTTTCTTAGCGTTTTCAACCTCCATCTCTTTCTCCCTTTTCTTTCTGACCCTTTCGCTCCCTCATCGCGCCATCTTTTTTTCCCCCTTTACTCATCCCTATCACCCAGCGTCGGTACTCCATATCCGCTTGAACCCTCGTAAAGCGCGAGTCGGAGGTGGAGAAGTTCAGAGTTGATGGAGGAAGGAGTGGAGGAGGAGGAAGAGAAGGAGGAAGGTCGACCCTCTTCTTTCAGAGAAAGACGATGGTCGGTGTGCAGTGTTTCTGCTCGCCCATTTTCAACAAAGTTCTTCCTCTCGGTATCTCTTTCTCTCTCTCTCTCTCTCTCTCTCTCTCTCTCTCTCTTTCTTTTTCTCTCATTCTAACCAGCCGTCGCCGTCTCATATTTTTCACGAACGCATACAGGCCAGACTAAGGACGGGGTAATTACCTCTCACGTAGGTAGGTACACGCCACGCCCTGGAATCGTCTCGTTGCAGCCTCTCGAGAGAAACGCGTTACCTCTTTCCATTCTTGCTTGACGTGTCGAGGAGCTAGCTGCTGAAAGTGAAGGAGCTTGGAGAGAGGAACCAAGAGCGAAGGAGGAAAGGAGAAAACTCTTCGAAGGTTAGAATTTTCTATCCACCGAGCCCAATTGCGATGAGATGTGCCAGAGTAAAGCGTCAAAAGGGACCAGCGTTATTTTTTTTCTTTCCCCCAGCTCTTTTTCTCCTCTTTTTCCTTCTTTTTATTTTTTCTAATTTGTTACATTGAGTAAAAGTGGAGACACGGTTGAAAGAAGGAGCACCTTTACTGCTGTCCCTTTGATCGTTCTAGAATCTTCTTTCGTTTCCTCCTCTATCCTTCCCCCCATCCCACCATTCCTTCGTCCACCTACAATCTATCTCTCTACATGCCTGTCTCTCTTTATTTCCTACCTTTTTACTTTCTTTTCTGTCCTTCCACGTGTCTCTTCTTTTTTCTTACATTGCGACCAACTTGCTAGTGAATTACCCACGTTATTTTCCCGAGTAACGCGAAGAGTTTTGTGCCTTTTGGCACGGAAAGCTATAAATAAATGGCATCGTCCAGGATTAGGAAGGAAAAATAGTCGGTAAAATTAACGATTACATTTCCCGACCGTTGACATTTTTTTTCACGATGCTTTTGATTATCTTCTTTAACGTAACGCGAAAACGCATACACTTTAAATACTATATTACAAATACTAACATTACAAACAAATTTATCGATCGATAAGAGAAGTCACTTGAATATTATGTTATACGAATAATACGTACAAAAAGATTCTTCGATTATCTGCCGAATAGATATTGAACTTTCAGTTTTTTCTTTTTTTTTTCTTTTTGATTTTTCTTCAAACATTACATTATGAAATATCTACGGTCTCACAATGACTCGATAATATCTATAAAAAAAGGAAAAAAAAATTCCGATAATGTCCGCATTGGATTCATGCGACCCGAAGAATAATCCGTTTAAAGAAGAAATATTTCAAAGCGGCGTGAAACTTCTTTGCAGTTCGTCGTCGCTCGAACGAAACTCGTTCGGCACATTCCTCGATCAGTAAGAAAGAAAGAAAAATAGAGACAGAAAATGAACGAAGAAGAAAAGGGGGTAGACTTGAAAGCGAGCACTCTCAGTTCGCTGATTCGATTCAAATTTCTCGCACGAGGACGATCAAATCATAAATATGTATCCACCTTGGCAAACGCTAAATTCATGGAAATTCTTTAATTGAGTTATTTTGCTTTATCACAAAAATGACTACCACAGATACGAAGACGAGGAGACGGTTTTGATAAGAAAATCCTTGTGGGAAGCGTGACAGCTTCGAAAATCTCCTTAGACGTTGCCAACTTTTAGAATTTCCTAACCAACGCGTTCACCACAAAAACCTCGTTATTGTTTTATTGCTAAATACTTGTATGGCATACTTCGATCAAGAAGGATATCTACCATTTTTAATAGAAAATATAATATTAAAACTATCATTAAAATAATTTAGTAATCCCACATCTCAAAGTTTGAAATTCAGAGAAAAGTTCATTTTCATTAAAATTCTTTTCCAACGAAACGAGAAAAGAAAAAAATGGCTTTAGCGCGATATTCGAAGCATTTACGTCATCTTTATGTTCACAGAGAAAGAAGCTACCCCGTAAATCGAGTATAACAGACACGTCGGGGGATGGCTTAGTGGAAGTATTCCCGGCATTTTAATATCGCTCGTTTGAAGAGGGTTAGCACGTATGAGCAACGCCAACGAAGTATCTAAGGTGAGTAAAATAAGGGAGAAGGGATAAAGAGGAGTACGGGAATGAAACACGATGAGAGAATAAGGAAAAGCCGAGGGGAAGAAAATAGGGTTGGAAAGGAGCAAGGAAGGAGCAAGAATGGTCTCTGAAACTATATAATGATTCGTTACGGATGTAACCGCCATAACGAGGCCACCCACGAGTGTCGATGGCATACCTACTTATCGACACTCCCGATACGAGTAGACCGAAGGTGAGTAGAGGGATGATTCCTGTGCTCCCACTACTTGTCGCTAACGCTGTCAATTTCACACGATTATGCGCGTTCCTGAACTTCCTTTGAAGTTTCAACGAACGATGTCGAGTTGATAGCAATAAGAAAATAGAGAACGAAATAAAAGATATAATTGATATTATCGTTTTAATGAAAATTCATGACTTTTCATAATTATAACAAAAGAAAAAAGATTAAAAATTCTCCTCGACGCGTTTGGAACATTCTGATTTCTAGATGCAATATAATTGAAAAAGTTCCTGAAATATTACAGTTCATTAAATTCTAATATTGAGAAGTCTTAATCGTCGATTCATAAAACTTGTTTGGATATCTTCAAAGATACCGCTCAGTAAATGCTTCAAGAACGATCGATTCTCATCTCTATCTGGCAGAGGTGAGAAGAGAAGCGGACAGAGAGTTTCCGAGGTTGCCTACCTACGCTCCTACATATCCGCCACTTTGCAGCCCTTTCCTCCCCTTTCCCTGCCTTCTACTATCTCCGTATACGAGTCCCTCTCTTCTTGCTCTCTCTCTCTCTCTCTCTCTCTCTCTCTCTCTCTCTCTCTCTCTCCGCCATTATGTTCCCTTTTGCTAGGCGTCTCTATAGCAACCCGCCGCCACTAACGCTGGCAGACAAGAGAACGGTTACCTACGCACACACCCACGTGGTTAGGAGCATGCGTGCACACCCTCTTCCTCCTCTTCCTCCTCCTGCTTCTCTTCCTATTCCTTTTCCAACCCCATATGTTGGGCATATCGTACACGGGCCTGACCCATTTCAAAAAGTCCTTCAACAGAGCAAAGGTGAGAGGACGTGACTTGAAAGCTCTAACCTCGCTGACTTTCATTACACTTATCAAAGATTCACGTGTCCCCAATTTTATAATTGGATTAAGCTACTCATGCTCGTGCCATTATGAATAGCAATTATAATCTTGCATAGAAACTCCTCAAGATTATACGTAGATTCATAAGATTATCTATCTACGATACAAAAAAAGAATTAGGAACAATTTATTTTCCCTATATTTTTATATATCTTACTTTCGCTTAATAGAAATACCAGGATCGAATTTGAGTGGTTTTCATTTTCGTTGAAAAGCTTTCTTCCACCTTCCGCTATTTACCAGTTTAGCGACGTGTAAATAACGCATCGCCGATGGCGATACCATACAAGGAATAATAGGTAAGTTAGGCAAAATGCCTCGTACTTGTAACACCCGTAAATGGCATCGTAGTTGAGAGGATCCGAGGCAACTGAGCGCCTAGGGGTCGGAACGCTTTCGGGCCCCTTGATGAATTGTCCGCACGTGTCTGCCCGCGTACCACCGCCTAATTACATGCTGATCACAGCGAGTACCTATATTGTTCCCTCCTTCCTCCTACGTTAGGCCACCCTCGCATAACCGTACGCTATCCTACCCTCTCTTGCTCCACCCTCTTCCTTCCTTCTCTCGCTAAACGCGAAATTGCCTATTGTGCTCGGTTTCGCGGTCGAAACGGCCAACAACCTATCATCAAAATCCACCGGCTGATACTTTTGTAATTTGCGTTTATCCGCACGTTGAACGGTTATGGAATTTTAATAAATTTCTCGCGACGCTTCTACGAGACTTACGTCTGCGAATTTACTATATTTTTATAAGGTTTTAAATTCTTAACTTTCTTAAATCAAGTCGAATTGTACGTTATCTAAATGTAATTTAAATCTCAATTTTAAAAAAAGATCGATTACTTTCTTCTCAATCTTCGATTTAATCGATTGTCTACTTTATATTAGTTTTGTAGAATTTTAAGAAAACAGATAATTTTCTTCAAGAACAATTTTTAAAAAACATCTTTGACATTGTTTTTTCGTGGAATATCGTATACCTTCTCGGATGAACCGATAGTTGTAACGAATCATTCGAGCCAAATAAACGATCATGGATTCCAAGCTTCCCAGGGAGCGTACCATCGATCCGATTTGCCAATCGACATTTATTTTTTTCCCACCCTTAAAATTGTCCATCGTGGCGTGAGTCGTGGATTGATGTGTTTGCCGGAGTCGCTGATAGATGGAGGCGCTCGTGTTGTCGGCGCCCTTCCTACCCCCTTAACATAGACAAATGCTTCCTATCCACCCCTAACAAATATCTCTCAGATTTATTATGCGAAACCGTCTTCGCTACACAACGACAACGTTCCTGAAAAGTTCGAGGCTGCAAAAAATTGCTTTCCTTTTCGGCTCAATCGCGCGTAACATGACGTAAGACAGGAGAAATTCGTTCGATACATCAAATCGATAATAAATTTACTATAAAAATGGTCGAAAATTTACTTAGTCCTTAAATCGATCTTTAATTTTTATATTTCTCTCTCCCCTTTTTCAGAATCTACAAGTTTTATTTTCATAATAATATTCACATAATTTATTATCAATCAATAATAAATAAAAAACAAAATTAAAATCGTTTTTTATTGTAAAAATATCGGTAACGTATTTTATTGTATTTAGAAGGAAATCAGATA
The DNA here is from genome assembly GCF_014466175.1 of Vespula pensylvanica. Taxonomy (NCBI): domain Eukaryota; kingdom Metazoa; phylum Arthropoda; class Insecta; order Hymenoptera; family Vespidae; genus Vespula; species Vespula pensylvanica. The sequence goes on from NC_057692.1 coordinate 7,356,971, forward strand.
CCATTTTTTGAGATAATCTCAACGAACGTTATTTTCCTTTCATGTTGGATTTGTCGGCATCAAATGAAAAAAAAAAAAAAGAAAAGAAGGACAAGAAAAAGAAAAAGTAAAAAAGAAAAAATAGAAAGAAGGAAAGATAAATGACCCATAGCCAGTGGGCCGCGGTTCATTATCATTACTCGTGGTTCGCGTGATACGTCGCCGTGTGCGTTCGACTGTGCGCGTGGTGGATGACATCGGGGCAGCCTCGCAAATTATTGTGGATATAAAAGTGCTGCGAAGTGATACTACTGAATGAACATACGAACGAACGAACGAACGAACGTTGGAACGATGAAACGATGGAACGATGGAACGATGGAACGAACACCGCGAATATCGGCGAACAAAACGCGTCGGCCGATCTCGTCGCATATTTGTGGCTCCGCTATCCGGTCGTAAATAAAGTCCCTCTAAAAACAAAAACACGACGAAATAACGAACAAATGTACCTATCACTTCTGGTACATAAAGTTCCGCGATATTTTCTATGTGTATAAGTGTAAGCATGTGTGAGTGAGGTGGTGTACGAGTGCATGCTAGCTCCTCCAGCTCGCGACAATCCTGATGGCAACGACAGTGTTCGTGTTGCCGCTGATATTTCGGTATAAGCAACGAAACAAGAGTGTGAGAAAAAGAAAGAAAAGAAATGATACATGTATCTGAGCAATGAAAAACCAAAACTATTGTCGTATACCGTCAAATGTTCAACCAGTCTAGGGTTAATAGTCGAACAAACGAGGAAAGTAATGCAAACTACCATGCTTGCGCTTTTTTACCAAACATAAAATAATAAAACGTCATACGTTGGTAAACTACAAAATATTCGCTTCGATGTTCTTGCTATTCGTTCCATACAAGGTCGATGTTTCTTTTTCCTTAACGGAAAAAAAGTATCTTTTCAGTAAAAACTCTTGCATATTACAATTGGAAAGCTGCTGCAACTTATGAAACGACTATTTTATTACTACTACTCACTCGATGTATGTTTTTCTATCCAACTTAAAGTCTGCCTTCTCATTGACCTCGATCACTTCTTTCTGCTATACCTTCAAATAGACGAGCATCTAATCGTTCAAATATTATTTTTTTCATTCTCTCGTAACTCTGTAAAACTTATTTTTGGTCCTCTTTTTCGTTCGCCAATAAAACAAAGAATTCTTACGGATTGATGTTGAGGAAAGTAGGAGAATGGGGAAAAAAAATAAATAAATTGCGATATTCTTGGGTAGTACGAACGCAATATCGGTGTATATTTACGAGCCTTCGGGGGGTTGCCGTAGAGGCTCACGTCGGTGTTTCGCAAAGGAAAAGAGGCTAAGAGAGAAAGAGAGAAAAAGAGAGAGAGAGAGAGAGAGGGTGGAATGGTGGAAGAAAGGCAATGCGGCTGTAGAGAGGATGGGAGTGGGTCGAGGAGGGTGAGTTTGTCGGGAGCGAAGGTCGGTGGCGTTTCTTGCAAGAAGAAGCTCCCCGGGCCGTACCGCTCAAAAAACATTCAAATTAATTCCAGCCGGCTTGTTCCAATGATGGCGGCCAATGTTGTGCAACATAAGACGAGAGAGAAAGAGAGAGAGAGAGAGAGAGAGAGAGAGAGAGAGAGAGAGAGAGAGAGAGCTCGGTCTCGTACGTGATCTCCCGTACACGGATAACGCATGCGAGTGACTATGTGAGCACCATGACCGTATGTATATATACAGGTATGTACATTTCGCGTACGCTTATGTACATAGATACGAGAACATGCATAGCGCGAATCCATATAGGTATCTATTTCCACATACGTACGTACGAGGTGCTTTTTCAAAGAAAAGCTGTTCTGCTCCGTCGTTTTTCTTTTTTTTGATAAAAGATCGACGTTAAAAAATATAAAAATTGTCATTTCCATCGAAAGGAATCGTGGTGAAATCGAGAATTATTTCCATGACTTTAGTATAGGATCAATTTTTCATCATTTTCGAATGTATTTACAAAAGAGTCATCACACCTGTAGAATATAACTTTGTAAAAAGAAAAAAAAAAAGGAAGGGAAAAGAAAAATATCGTAAATATATAAAAGACGCTACATCTGTGTGGTCTGAATAAATACAAAGGATGTTTCCAACTACATCGTTCGAGTGAAAAGGGCTCCTTTCTCATGGCTTCGATATTAAAATAGAAAGAATGTGCTCCGATAAAGAGAGAAAGAGAAACGCGACCATTTTCATCGAGACACCCCGTATTGTTACGCGTATACGGAGGATCTCGGTGTCTTTTCTGGCCCAGCTATCTGAGTGTCTTTTCTTCATCGCCATTTTTCTCCTTTTTTTTCTCTTATGCCTCCACCATCCAGATGTATCCTTCTTCCTATCTCTCTATCTCGTGTACTATAAGAAGACCGAGGCGTGTTAGTAACAACATACAGGAAAGGAAGAAGCTTCGAAAAAGGGGAGAATTCCACGACATTTTCTCACTCCCTACTCTCTTTCCACCAGTCTTTGGTCTCTCCTTCTCTTTTTCTCCTCTCGTCCTACTTTGCATGCCTTTATAGAAGAGAGAGGAACCGTCAGGATGCGGGAAGGAGAGACGCGAAAGAGGAAAAGAAAGACGGACCTGGGGGGTGGAATGAAGACAGGGAGAAACAGAAAGAGAGAGAGAGAGAGAGAGAGAGAGAGAGAAAGAGAGAGAGAAATGATAATCCATTCCGCGGTCATAACGCAGTGTGCTACCGTAAAGCTCACTAGACAAGAAATACGGCCAACCAACCACCCTGTCTCACCTCCCTTTCTCTCTTTGCTTCTTTCTCCCTCTTTTCCTCGCTCTCTTTCTCTCTTTCCCTTCCCCTCTCTCACTCTCTCTTTCTCTCTTTCTTTCTCTCTCTATCTATCTATCTATCTTTCTCTCTCGCTCCTTTCTTCCCTACCGTATGTCCTCCTCTTTTCGTCTTTCTCTTCTTCCTCTGGCTCGGTCGCACGTTCTCTTTCTCTCCCGTATATCCCGCGGCGAACTTATCCTCCTGGTTATATGCAAACCACCATCGTTCCCCCAGGCCAGTCATAAACTTACTGAATTATATTACGTGGACTTGCTGCTACCTCTCTGTCCACTTCGCTCGGCTCTTCTTTTCCTTCTTCGTTCTTCCATAATCTCTTTTCCCTCTCCTTTTTCTTCTCTTTTCTCCCTAGTGACCTTCGTTCGCGGACATTTCTTCGAATCAAAAAGCATGAGTTTCTACGTGGAAGGTACGAGTAACGTAACCAAGATAGATAATTAAGTGCAAACTTTATTGGATTATTAAGTTTCGATAGTTGACTTTTGTACTACTGACTGTAAACATTACTGTAATATAACACGTAAATATCTATTTTATAAATGTTATATGAAAAAGGAGAAATAGAAATGAGAAAACATTTAGATCATTTCTCATATCATTCTTCTTATTTCTCATTCAAACAAAATAACAAGTAACTAAATATAGAATGCTGATAGAACGTGATTCGGCATTCGGAGCAATCGATCGGCCGTATACATGCGAGATACTCGCGAGTCGGTACAGAATGTGCCGAGGAGGAAGACGAACATCATTACTAAATGCAAATCGTGAGCGTGGCATGCCCGTTCGTCGATCGATCCAGTTTGCACACGATTGTCCCACGCGCCAAGCGACGGCCGATGCGAGACAAGCGAGCCGAGCGAGCCAAGCAGCGTGCGTAATGTCGTTTAAACGTTTAGGGTTGGCGCGCGTTAACGGGGTGAGAATCGGCCGTCACCACCACCACCACCATCGCCATCACTATCACCACGCCAGCGTCGTACAGTTCGACACGCGCCTCGTTGGACAGCCAATCAGTTTTTTTTTCTTCTCGTCGCATTTTAATAACCTTGCTTTCCTGCTACCCTTCTTTCTCATTTTTTTCTTCTTATTCCGTTATGTGGGCGTTTCCGAGAGAAAAAGAATGAATGAGAAAGAGGGACAGAGAAGGAGAGAGAGTAACAATAAGATACTTTACTTAAGCTCCGTCAACATCGACGATGTTATTGCTTGAAATCAGACGAAGCATGTTTTCTTTAACTTTGTTCCAGTGGTTTCGATAACAAGGCCGAAGTTGATAACAACGATTACGAAATATATTAAAATACTTCTTTTCAACAGAAAATTCAACAAAATATTCTTTTTGTTAAATGATGTTTTACAAAATTAGATATGAACAATTATTAATTATACGATTTATATTATTATTTCCAATAATGATTTTTTTCTCCATTTTGAAAAGCGTTTCTTTATATTCCAAATAGTCGATCCATATCGAAGCAAAGTCAAGCTTCCACCCTAAAACGCATTCTTGTTCTCTCATTCGACGTTCAAGCAAGACTCCCATAACAATCGCTGTGTAATTCGATTCGATATCGAGAATTAGAGTTATGATTCCGTAGGAATAATATACGAGCAGGTCTTACTGTGATCGCACAACGTCCCGGCACGTGCAGATCGCCCGTAAGCGCCGCTCGTCCAATTATAATGCGCGATTTGATACACGTTGCCTCTTTCGTAGATCGATGATGACGACTCAATCTACCGAGATTTTCTCGTTCACCCTCGTTTTATCCAAAGTCATTGTATATCCGATTTGCTCTCTTTCCCTTTTCATATCAATATATAACTTTCTTACAAAATTACAAGTTATAATATGTTAATTTACGATCGTAAGAATTATCAAAATGATGTTCTTCTTCAAAGAAACATTAATTTATATTTAAATTAATAATTTAAAATAGAATAAAAAAAGTAACATCTCAAATATATATAAATCTTTGATTTATCGAACAAATTTTTCGACAAAGTTATCTTGTTGATCTTAAAATTGACTAAAATTTCATCTCATAATCTGATTCGAGGCAGAAAAATTGTACCGGTAGGTAATGACCAACGATGTTACAAAGCCAAGCGATAATTCATTTCTCGCTGGCAGATCGTCCGTCAATTTCTTTGGATCTTTTCTTTCTCAAAGTGAATGGTCGGACGTGCGTTCACGTCCGTACGTATAAGCCCATTCTTTTTCTATAGGTTAGCCCTCCTACAGCGGCACGAGCAGTCACGTGTCGATGGCACCCCCACCCCTTTTCGACCACCGCCCACCCGCACCGTTCACGGGAGCCCTCGCTAACCCCTTTGTCACCAAGCTGCCCACTTTAGACACCCCTGAAAGAACCACCCTGTTACGACCTACCCTCGTCACCTCTGCAACGAGTTCTCTCTTCTCTCTTTCTCTCTCTCTCTCTCTCTCATTTTTTCTCTTTCTTATTCGTTCTTTGTTTCCTCCCGATATGCCGCACGCTTGCGTGTTGAAGGCTTTAATAAAAACCTACTTACTTTAAGAGAAAAGGAGGTACTCTCTTTCTCTCTGTCTTTCTGTCTTTCTCTTTCTATTCGTCTCTTTTTTTACATTCATTCTCAATTCTTACTACTATTTTTATAATATTGAAATAAATGTTATCTATCTACATATATCTCATGATAGTAACATAAATCTGGTAAATATAATATTCTAAAGAGAAGAAAAGATTTAGATCGAACGTACATACATATGTAAAGAATTGTATAAATTTAAGATAGAATTTAGAATATTTTAATTACGATTATTACGAACTTTCTTGTCTCCCTAAAGTCCTGTCTCCTAACGAGCTGATGTTCGTCCATTTGCATTTTACTTGCGACCCGAAAACTCGTTGTAAAATTCGACCGAACAAAGAAACGATGAGTAGAGGGGTGCGCGTTGTTATCATCCATCCGTCGCAGCATCCCGAAGATGAAGAAGAGGAAGAAGAGTAAAAGGAAGAGGTTGGGGAGAAGAAATAAAAGAGAAAACATGAGGATGAGAGAATGGAAGAAATAAAACAATAAGAAGAAGAAAGCGAAGAGATGCGAAAGAGTCCAGGATTCGTTCGCAAACGACAGTTTGTCTCGTGCTGGTTTACTCTTTGGGGGTGAAAACAGTTCTGGCGATAATTTTCTCGCTCGCAGTTATACAAAACGATAAGCTATGTCGCGGACAGAAGAGATCGTTCAGATGGCGGAAAAGTGGAGGACCAGAGTGAGAGAGATGAAAGCAATGAAGAAAGGTGGAGGAAGAAGAGGAGGAGGAAGAGGAGAAGGAGAAACGGTCGGACGGTCACCATCGCAGTTGGGAAAATATGTACAGCAATTCGGACGAACGAAAAGAGTGCGAGAGACAGAGAGAGAGAGAGAGAGAGAGAGAGAGAGAGAGAGAGAGAGAGGGAGAGAGAGAGATTGAGAGAGAGAGAAAGAAAGAGAGAGAGAAAGAGAGAAAGAGAGCACCGGTGAACTTTAATATTACAAAAAGTTGTAATCTGACGGGCGGTGATACCTGAAGCGTAAACCTCGGGCCATCCAATTTATAAAAATAACGATGAAATTACTGTTGCGTGAAGTGTAGCATCACGCAGGACACCGATGTAGCCAGCAGCTAGCAGCATTTGCAGCAACGATGGTAGCGTTGCATCGTGCAAAAGGATGACGTTCGTTCCACGGCCGGGTGTTGGTGAGAGGTAGCTGCTGAAAACGCGGACGCACAAATATGCGAGAGAAAGAGAAAGAGAGAGGAAGAGAGAGGGAAAGAGAGGGAGAGAGAGAGAAACAGAGAGAGAGAGAGAGAGAGAGAGAGAGAGAGATGTGCGCGTTTTGTCCATCATCGACACGGTGAATCGTTCAGAGGGATGAGGAGGATGAAGGGGCGGAAGGGAAGAGGAGGGAAGGGTACATAGGGACTGGCGGGAATGAAATTGATGTTTTAGTCTTCTCTACTACGCGTTTTACGTTCGAAAAAATATGCGCACTGGTACGTAAGCTAATCGGTGGCAATAACGAAATCTCGAATCCGATTAATTAAAACGGCCGGATACGCGAGCAGGCTCGAGAAAACGAGCTTTTCAAGTTCTTTCGAACGTTGCTATCGGTGAAGTATCGTCTACGTCGTCTCTTTTCCTTTCTTTTCTCTTTTTCTCTTCTTTCCGCTATCTATCTTCTATCTTCTCTTTCTCTTTTTTTCTTTTTTTTCTTTCTCTTTCTCTTTCTCTTTCTCTTTCTCTTTCTTTTTCTCTACTTTTCATTTCGCCGTCAGTACTACTCGCACATCAGGACTGTATTTAAACGTACACCTTCTGTCGCTCTTCCAAGAATCACTTTTCGGAATAAACGTCGGCGAAACGAAATTAACTTTTTCTCACTACGTTCCAATGCGATCGACTTCACCGGCAACGAGAAAGACTTATTGCTCACCGTTGGGTTTAAGTTCGGAAGAAAAATCGATATTAAATCGTTGACGATAATTAACAAATTAAAACTCGCGCTTTTTCTTTTTAGTTAGAATACGTTAGAAATTCTAAACGTTTCTAATCGAATGAATACTTTCGAGATATATTCTTAAAAATAATATATTCTTAATCTTTAAGAATGAAAATTAATTTATCTCTTTAAAAAATTTATAGTTGAGAGAACACCACCAAGAGCAAGAAATAAAAAACTTCGAACCTTAATGGAAAACGTTTGACATGACCGACCACGTTGGGAAGAGCAATCGAGATTCGAGATCCTTGTCACTTTATTAGATCACGATGAATCAGAGGACGTCGCGATTTTCGCTCAACATCGACCATTCTCAGAAAAGGGTCGGTCCTACCCAACATCGTCCTCCACTACCCTTACCTATGCAATCCTCATCGGTCTGATGCTAACAATGTTTGCAGATATATTGTATCTCACGCATCACTTGGTCCGCAAATTGTTTTATAAACAGATTATAGCTACAGCCGGGTCGCTACTACCGTAACGCCGGTAATATACTCCGGCTATCCTCTCAACCCCTCTTTCTCATCCCTTTCTCCCTCCTTCTGTCTCTCTTTCCCTCTCGTTCTCTCTCCCGGCATACGCGCGGATTTCCTCTCGTTTCAACCTCGACGTTGGCAGCAGCCTTCATCAAATTCTTGATGCAATAAAGGAGAGAAATTCGCGTGACCTCAGAGACTCTCATATATCGTCACGACGAATCGCGGAAATAGCGCAACGAGTGACCCGGAAGAAGCCACGTTTCCGAATTTCTAGGCTATGAATGCGAACGCGGTTTAGTTTCCGCTAGCCCAGAAATTGGGATAGATTCTCGATCGATCGTATATCTGTTCGGAAAATCGATTCAAAGTAAAAATAACTCGTTGCTTCTCCGTAGGAGCATTGTTCTACAACAGAACCTGATCCCTTTCATATTTTCTATCGAACACAGTTTTTTATATTCTATAAGCGTAAACATTTCTTTTGTTCTTTTTAATATCCTTGAAGTAATTAGATCTTTGAGAAATACATTATCTCTTTCCTTTTTTCTTTCTTTTTCCTTTTTCTGTTAAACCTCTTGCAAATTGTAATTCTTTCTAATCGAAAAAAGATCTCCGAATAAAAAAGTCATAAAAGTCACATTAAAAAATCGTAGCAGTACCCTACATGAAGGATCGAATGTTTAAGGGTGGCTCGAATTTCTACATTCGAGAAATGGGAAAATCCCAGTGAATCAGTGATCCTGGCTCATTGGCTCGATAATAGCGGTTAGCCGCTACCCGAAGCGGAACACCGGCCCTTATTGTGGTGAACCTGAGGCTTAATGGCCTGTGACCCGGACCAATGCTATTGCAACGTGCATCCGGACACATAAGTGTAGGAGAAAAGACCATCGCTATCGCCATCGTTTTCGTTGTCGTTTTCGTCGTTGTCGTCGTTGTCGTCGTTGTCGTCGTTGTCGTCGTCGTTGTCGTCGTCGTTGTCGTCGTCGTCGTCGTAGTCATCGTAGTCCTCGTAGTCGACGGGAGGAGAATCGCGAAGCGAAAACTTAGTTATTCCTGCTGCGACGGAAGACCTAACGTTCTCGGCGCCGCGACGCGCCTGCCAGGCGTCTCCGGTCGCGTGGCTTTATGGTCCCGCATAACCTCCCCCTTAAATTTGAAACGTTTCGAACCCCCGTTGCGTCTTTTCTTCGGCTGGCTCCTCTCCCAACATCTTTCGCGAATTTTCACAAGGTTTCCTCCGTCGAGAACTCTTTCATCTTGATCTCTTAGTTTATATCGCTTTCAGGTATGATGGTTTTGTAATTGAGAAATATAAAGAGAAATATTTTTCTTATCTTTCGTTTGTCACTTAAAGAATGTCGAATAGATCGATTTAAAAGTTTTGAATATCGATGTAAATTCGGACGAACCGTTTATCTACTTAAGAATAAAGAAATTGACGATACATCGATATTTGTCACGTATAATCCAATATCTTAAAAAAGCAAACCGATCGATAAGCTTTTACGCGAGAACTAGGTAGATACCACGCGAGAGAAATATGATTAAAAGAGGGAGACACACGTCGTATGACTCTACAACCAACGAAAGATGCCCCACACGATTACCTACCCAATTTCGAATATAATTTTCTTGTTAACTGTAAAATCTAATAATCTTTGACGATGCTTAGCCCCGGTCGTAGTCGTTCTTTTCTCTTTTTCTTTTACAAACTCTTATCTTCCTTTCTCTCTTTCTCTTTCGTTTGCTCTTTTCAATGAAAATGAAGAACATGGTAAAAGAGAAATGAACAGCAAAGACGGTAAAAAAAGAAAAAGTAAAAATAGAGGTGAAAAGGGCGAAAGGTCACGAGAAAGCATAAAAAGTAGGAACTAACTTAACCAACTCTCAGTTCTTTCTCACTTATTTTGCGAGCTCGACGTAACACGATTCCTGTAGCCTTTCTATCTTTCTCTTTCACTCTCTTTCTCCCTCTTCAAAACTTTTTCAAAAAGATATCGTATACGGTAGTCGTGCGTTCTGTTTCTCTATCTTTCGTTTCCTTTTTTCGTTCATTAAAGCCTTCCTCCACATTTCTCCTTGGTAAAAAGAGAAAGATCTGGCCATAAACTGGCCTGCCCTTTGTTTTTTGCACGGTCCTTCCAATTATACCCAAATAAAAGGGTGCAGGGTACTCTCTTTTCCTCGACCTCCTATCGATGTTCCTCTCCCTTTCCCTCGCTCACCCCTTATTCTTGCATTGCCATCGAAAGGCTCTCACAATCAGCGCTGATTCTTGAGTGGGAAGTCTCATAGGCGGAGTCTCAGAGACTACGTTGAACCAGTAGACATGGTTATGGCGTTGTTAGCAAATGAGTTTCGCTCGAGAAGAGATGCCCATCTATCCGATAGGTTCTCCTTGCAAGATCTTGTATGAACTTACAAAGAAAGATTTTTAACTTGAGGATTCTAATTTTAGAATTTATATGAATACATAAAGCACATCAAGAATCATATAAGGAACAATTTTTTTTCGGTTTAAATTCTAAATTGGATTCAATTCTTAACGTTTTCTTAATTGCTCATTTCTCGAAACTAACTTTCTCGAAAATCTATTTATATTATAAAACAGTAAAGGATTATTACACGGAGAATCGAGTCATTTTTATATCAAATTTTTCCTTCGATACCCTAACAACTCATTTTCGTTGATCTTAGTTTCCCTCTATTCCCTCAACGACATGATGATATTTTAGTCCAATTATAAAACGGCAATCTTCGATTGAAGCGATTCAATCTTCAAGGACCGACATTTATTCCAAATCATTATCGTGATGGTAACGTTACCACTACACTCCTCAAATTCCGCATTAAGTGGATCCTATTCACTAGGAGCAGCCTTCTACTTGTTTTCCTCCTACTCCTTATTCTCCTTCTTCTTCTTTCTTATTCTTCTTCATCGGCAATTATTATTATACTTTCCATCCAAGTCGATACGCGGCGACGCATCGGGCTACTGCGGAAGAGAATAATGGGGGCATCCTGGTGCAGGAGGTTAAAAGGAAGGAGGGTGGTAGTAGGAGAGGGAGTGAGGAAGCAAAAGAGGAGAAGGGTAGGTCGTTCTACCTTGGTCCAGGATCTAGTGGTAAGGGGGCCAGTGCCCTCCTCTTCTATGCGCCTCGCTGACTACAGACCACGGAGTTGAATCAATTAAAGTTTAATCCGGAACTGGGATCGAAGGAAACGCTAGGCTCCTCTCACTCTTCCTCCTCGCACCCCCGTTTCTTCCGTTACCCTCGTCGTACCGACCTTCTCTTTCTGTCTTTCTCCCTTCTCTCTCTCTCTCACTTATTCTTTCTCTTACTTATTTTTTCTGTTCACTCTATTTCTCTCTTCTTCTCCTTCGACGATACCCACCACCCCCTTAAGAAAGCCGTAGGGATATTGTGCGAGCTTGGAAATGACGGAAACAGAGAGACAAGGATAGCTTGAAGAAAAGAATATATATATATATATATATATATATATATATATACACATATACATATATAGACAGATAAGAGAGAAAGAGATAGTGAAAGAGAAGTTAGAAAAGAAGGCAAAGTATGGTCTAGTAGGGTGCCGTTTCTACGGGACGAAAAATGGGGAGACAGAATGGGGATAGAAAGGGCCCTCCAAAACTGTATCGTTTACGTGAGGGTCTTCGATCACAATAGGGGATTCGCAACGAGCGGAAAGAATAGTTATCCGTAATATGGGGCGACGCGTGCTGATGAGTCGAGCCGGAAGTTTCGATCGCTCGTCCCGTCGAGAATATCGAAGACATCTACCCTCGTTAAAAACGATCTACGATCGTTCGCAATCCCGTTGCTCCTGTCATTCTAGTCACATGACTTTTTTTTATTATTCAACCGATCGAACGTTCGTTATATTAACGAAATATTTTTTTAACGAGGAGATTACTTCAAATTAAAAACAAGCTATACAATACTTATATAAAGAGAACGAATTTATCATTTAATCTAGAAAAACATTAACGATCTACGATCTTTAGGAAAAATTCGATTGATCTTTTAGTCGCTTGGATTAATTAATACCTAACGTGAACGATCCTATAAACAAAAAACACTGAATTAATCCCGCAGAACGTTACGGCAAGCGGTCATCCATAGAGCGAACGTGAGATCCTTTTTAATCGGATAACCCCGCGGCACGCACTCCGAACGATCGAAAGTGCACCCACTCGACATCCACTTTCTCGGTCGTTGACTTTTTGTTCTTCCCTGTATTTCTCTCCTCTCTCTCTCTCTCTCTCTCTCTCTCTCTCCCTCTCTCTCTCTTTTCCTCTTCTTCTTCCTCTTGCTTCTCTACTCTTCGAACAATGGACGTCAAGCTTGGAGAATGCGTCCGTGTCCGCCCCGTTTACCTGCAAATGCTTCGAGCACGGTGTACTCGCTGACCCGCACAGTAATCTCTCATTTTTGCTCGGGACAAAAGCACACTAAATCTTATTGTTCTTTCGCCGGTAATTAAGGGGTGGGAGGGAGTATAGGTAAGAGAAGGAGATGAAGATGCAGAAGAAGAAAGAGAAAGAGAGAGAGAGAGAGAGAGAGAGAGAGAGAGAGAGAGAGAAGAATAAAATGACGAAGATGCGACGAGTAGAGTGAAACGGTTTTCTGAATTAGTTCACAATTGTTCTTCATTTCGCTATATTTTTCCTCTTTTGCATCTTTCGATTTTACCTTGCTCTCATCTTAGCCTTCCTACATATAATAAATAAGATTCTCAACAAGATTTCCTCCCTTATTTCATGATTATGTTTACACTCAACCGCCCGCGTAGTATTAATGAAAGAAAAATTATACGACGAACGTTGAGACGTGTGAAAACAAAAAGGGAAATACTAAAAGAAAAAGAAAATTATTCTTAAAACGATTGACATTATAATTACGTTCAATCGATTTCTTTTTATTCTATAATAATACTCGTAAGATAAGAATCAGTCGTGATAATTATGAGCAGTCGTATACATATTTATATATGTGAGCACCTCGTATCATCGATAGAGTCTCTTATCTCGTGAATATCGTTTCCTTAATAACATTCTCAGTCAAAACCTATAACACTCTAATTAAATGAGAAATTCTCATTTCATCGTTCGTATCTCGTAAAGTAATCTCTCAATAATGTTACAATTAATATCGTACGATTGATATTATATTTATACTTTTGTTTTATTATCGATACTTTGAATAAATAATAATCATTTGATTGAAAAATTATTAAACAAGGATTATTAAAAATTTCAACTATTTCTACATAATAAATACGTTGATCGTTCGGACATATTTATCTTCTAATTTATTATTAATAGAAATTGACATATTAAATATTTTTAGCTTAATTCTGAATAAAACGTCGATTTCTTTGCTTCAAAAACCGCAATGCTTTGTACTTTTTAAGATAAGGTCGACGTTCGGATCTCGTTTCGTGGATGGAGTGTAGAAAAGTTGCGATTGCAAAAACTTGTCTGGTTTTCGAGACAAAAGAAACAACTTCGATGTATTTGGAAGTAGCTAGAGATTCTGACTTCTTCTCCTTTTCTCTTTTTCTTTCTCCCTCCCTCCCTCCCTCCCTCTCTCTCTCTCTCTCTCTCTCTCTCTCTCTCTCTCTCTCTGTCTATCTCTCTCTCTCCTTCTCTCTTTCCATTCCCGTTCCGATTTTATTCGCAGCTTCCACCTATTTTCCCACCCTTCTGAGAAACTTTCGAACGATGAATCGTGACTGTATCTCGTACTTAGAAACTACGTGCTCTTCACTCCGCGCATCATCGCCATAAACTTTGTTCAAGTTAATCGAGATATCGTGGGAGCTTAAAAGCAAAAAATAAATCCTTGAACAAGCATCCATTGAATGATTCTTTTATCCCATAACGCGGAGAAAGAAGTTCCTTGAATAAGAACGAGATTATTAAACTCGGTTAAAAATTATAATATAAAAAACTATGGATTAAATATTAAAAAGGAATTTCTCAATACATACTTACACGAGGATTTTAATAATTTGTAGTAAATAATCTACTTACTTTCATAGACTAGTAAAGTCATATATAATAAATGAATTGTTATCACTGAGAACCATATATAATGGAATAATAGAATAATGGAAAGAGTGAAGATTGATAACTTCACGTACGAATATTTTTCAAGGATAATTTTTCAAATTGAATTTACATTCCTGCGATCGTTTCTGTAATCTCGTTGCTGACAAATCTTTCTCCTTTTCTTCCATCTAACGAAAATCTGCTACGACTGACGATTCATGTGATCGAAAAAAGTTAATTTGCATATTCGGAACCTTCCGTCGAACGGAAATTCTTTGGACAGAGCCGTTCATCGAGCATGACGAAGCATCGCTACGATTTCTAACCGTTCGAAAGATTCGTCTCGTTCTCTGCGTTGGAATCTAAATAAAATAGATATATGGAAAATCTTTCATGTCACGATTTTCCAAACGTTAAAATCATTTAATAAAAATTCTATCGTTTAATCCTAAAAGTAGTCTTCTCAAAGTTGTATGAAAAATTACAAAATTATAAAAAAGATATCGTTCAAAAGATACCAATTGAAAGCAACGAAAAAATATCCGACGCTACTCGCATAATCGAAGGATATGTTTGGAAAGGGTGGACAGATTTATCTTCCACGTGTTCGTCCTAAAAATCTCTGTGTCCTCCCTACTCATAGACTACCATCGTCCGTTTATCAAATAGCTTCAGTTAATCCAGTTACAAGCAATCCGGGAATGGTGGAAGACGAGCAACTACTGTGCAAAGAGACAGAGAGATAGAGACACAGAGAGACACAGACACAGAGAGACAGAGACACAGAGAAACAGAGAGATAGAGAGAAAGAGAAGGATAGAGGGGAAGAGAGTAAGAGAGAGAAAGGACAGTGGCGACTGATTGCAATGTGTAATGATGGGACGAGGGGTGAGCAGTAGCCTGGAAGTAAGTAAAAATTTTAAATTTAGTTACAGCTCGCGTGCTCGCGCCCCGCTCTCATCCCCATGTTGTATCCTCATCGGCTCAGAGAATGTCTCTTGATGCGGGACAAGATGAGTCAGCGACAAAGATTGGCCAATAGCACGAATTGTTCCGATATACTACATAATATGTTACTGATATCCTACCTGATTCATATCATTGAATCTTTTATCCTGTATTCAACAATTTTTTAAATATTTATCAATAGATATGTATAAAAAGAGACCGATTGTATATTCTTCATAATGTCAAATTGATATTCATCTATCGTTCCTTGTTGAACTTAACTTTAATTAAAGCTTTTTTTTTCAATTGAAATATGAATGGAAATTGTGAATAAAATTGTAAAGAGTATTATTTGATAGTTGTCTAAGGTACATAAATTTTAATAAATATTGTTTTATAAAAAATATTGATTTCACACATCGTAGATCTAAAAACAAAAAGGTAATTTCCAAGAGTGGAAAAAGTAAAAAGAAAAGGAAGAGAAAAGATCTCGTAGAAAACATGGGAGATATCGGAAAAGGTAGAAAGGGAAAAAGAATGAAGGGACGAAGAAATGGAAGGGAGGCGTGCGGCTGATCGGCTCGAATAAAGTTTGGGTTGCTTCCTATCCAAGGGTTCGCGATACTTTCTCTTTCTTTTTCTTCTTCTTATACTCACATATACACTAATACATGAGTCGAGCTATTCATACACGACTAAAGCTAAGCGATCAACAACCAGATTATTAGAGTATTAGAACTTGTCTCATAACTCACGAACCTAATGGCCTTTGACCCGGCTGCGATGGCGAATCGGCGCTCGCGTGTTCCGTATTGCATTTGACACGACGGAGAATCTATGAGAATCGTTCGAATTACACTCCCACCCTCTCTCTTGATCTCTCTCCCTTTTCTTCGAAATCATTCTTGTTTCCGCAAGAAATTGTTGTTCCGATGATATCGGTCAGATTTTTTTTTCTACTCCCCTCGAACTTTCGGCAATTGTTATTTCGATCTTGTAGATTCCATGAGTTTGAGTTATGGCCGATGAATTATTACCGAGCAAATGATGAAATTTATGAAGTTAGATATTTCTAATATTGCATCCAAATAATAATATATTCCATTTACTGATATTGAGTTTTCATCTCTTATTAAGTGATTCGACAAAACTTTTTTATTTTTGGAAAAGAGAAGTAAAAAAATCTTCGTACCTATAGCGTGACATATCGATTGAAAAACCCGTCGATAGAAGTTTTCATTCGTACGATAACAACAGATTTTCTCTTCCTACTATTTCTCGATTTCCCGAAATACGACGAAATCCAAAGAGTTTTTGAACATCGTCGAGAGAGTTTTGGTCTCTGAAGTAACTCAAGTATTTCTTTGACGAATGAGCGCTAGGAAAAAACTAGAATATATTTTCGATAAGTGGTCAGCCGTAGATCTTTCGTCGAGAAGAGAGATAAGTATAAAGAGAAAGAGGAAGAGAGGGTAAGAGAGAACAGCTGCAGCTTTAGAGCGACAGAAAGACTGCCATGAAGTTCCGTGGAGCTGACGCGGCCGATCTCGCATTAGGCGAGCGAGTGCACACTCTCGCAACAGGATTGTTTTAATGCCATTTAAACTAATCGAATTAGAGAACGAACCGATGTGACGATACGGAACGATAAAAGAGGGTGTAGGAGGCAAAGACTGGATGGAAGAAGGGCTCAAAGAGGGTTGGGGGTGGAAGGTGGTGGTTGCGATGACGATAGTGGTGGTGCTGACGGCCGGGATGGATACGCAAAAGGGGGCGCGTGGATGTGCAACAACAACCTCCCGTCCTGCAAACTCCGCAGCTGCCAGGCACAGCACCCACTCGACCGGAAGTAACGCGACTACTGCCTACTACACGTCGCTCTCTGTTTCTCTGTCGGTCTCTCTCTCTCTCTTTATCACCTTCCCTTACCAATACCACTATTCTCATCATATCTTTTTTCATTCTTTTTTCCACTTAGGTACTATATTTATCTGTACATCTATCTCACTTCATTTATTTGTCTCCGCTCGTCATTGCATATCTCCTAGCTACTTTCTTTTTTCTCGTTGCTCCTCTACTCGTCCTTGTCATTTACATGCTTCAAGTCAACATGCACTTATCGATTTTCTAGATAAATACTTGAAGCGTTAAGATAGTCTAAGAATCCATAACTTCTGCCTTTTGATAAAAGGCAAAATGGAATAGTGTGATCTTGGATCTCTATCGATCGAGTTAACTAATTAATTTAATTAATCACGCATTAAATCTATGATGATAAGTAACCATGATTATTTTAATCCTTAAGCAGTAAAAATAAAATGATTTTTTTTCTTATTTATTATTAAAATGACTCGAAATTAAAATGACTTTTAAGAGAAAACAAATTCGAGGATAAACTGTAGATTAAGACCAGCCACATTTTTAAGGAAAAATCTTTTATAAATAAATAAAAATGTGGAAAGGAGAAAAATCAGAATCGCATGAAAAGCGTGTAGCTATTATGGAGGAGACTTTCAAATATAAAACACAAGAATCGTAAAGTTCGTGTTTACGGTGACTACGTTCTCCCTCTTTTTTGCCTGTTCATTTTACATCGTATGTTTTTTGCGAGCTGTCAGGAACATGAGGATTTACACGCGCTCACACATCACGTACACGGTGACGGCGTGTGTTACCTAAATGCTAATTGCATATGTAATTCATTACCGCTTCGATGCGCATATAGGGACGCGCGCTCTCCCGCGCTCCTGGAAACGTCAGAAATTAAAAATCGCCACGCATTTTCTCGCAATCGTAGTAAACTCTGTGTGTGTGTTTGTGTGTGCGCGCGCGCGTTTACGTACGTACATACGCAAAAGAGAAACGCAACGAGCGTTTCACACCGTCGAATCGAATCGAATCATTTCTACTTCGCTGCTAACGCACGTGTTTGTCGTTCGTCAGGGGACGAGCTCGAAGCTCGCGCGTTATGCGAAATATTACTTCGCACCCTGAAATAATGACTTTTTTCTTCGAGATTTACAATTTAAGCTTGGATACTGTACGCGACGGCTCTACTTTATCTTGCTACTTATGATTTTATTCTTTTAAAAATAGCTAGGATAAAAGTCTTGGAATACTTATTTGTTTTCTCGTAAAATTCGCATGACACATTTCAAAAATAAAAATTTAAAGAAAATTAAATGAAAACTTTGGAGATTTAGAAATATTTATTATTAATAAAAAAAAAAATGTACGAAATATTTGGAATTGATAAATCATAACGTACGATATTGATACTTCAGTTAAACGTTAAGACTACAATTAAGTTATGTACAAACTACGTCGAACATAATATGCCTATTGCTTATTATACGTTTCTCCTCTGTCCTCCCTCTTTCGCTGTACTCCACGTCACTGAATTGCGTACACCCCTATCCTTCATTAAATAGGTCTATGCACTCTTACTCTCGTAATACATACACATCCGTCTGAAAGCGAATGATGATTATTATTACGTTTGGAAAATTTAAGACACCTTTAGAATTATTTCCGACACTTCGTACACTATGAAAACACATTAAATAATAACTTTGAATAAAAAATCGTAATATAAATGTATTCACTTTAATACATATACGTTTCTCTTTAAGTATATTCCATATGCTCGAGAATCGATTATTAAATATATTATAGTAATTCGTGACTCTTATTTGCAAACTGAATATGAAATATATAATGAAAACTATGATAAAAACTCTTATCGTAAAAGGAATTTAACAAAATACTTTGGTTAAGTCTATGCATACATATTTATACGTTTCAATGGTCACCTACAAAGTAATTTCAACGTTAATAAAAACAACAATAACAAATAGATACGAAGATACATTCTGTAATTAATAACTCGTCTACTCACGAATATCGTTCACTTAGTCGATATTAAATAATCATATGAAATAACATAAAATCGTAGATCTCGAAGGGCATGTGTTAAATAAAGAGAAAGAAAAGAAAAAAGATAAAAAAAGAAAGTCTATTCCTCGTGGAGTGGTTTGCTGTATATACAAGATGGAATAGCGCAACGCGCATGTAACATCGCGCTGATCCAACCCTCCGAAAAAGCAACCCCCCTCGAATAGCCGGTTGCAACCCTCCTATCGGCATCGCTCCGCCCCGTACCACCACTCTTGGTGCACCCCAATACCCGTGCGCCAGTTTATAGTCGCCTATAGGACTGCAGCTTCTGCCTGGCGTTGCGAGCGCGTCGGCAACAAGCCCACTGAGCTTCCTATCCCCGCTATCATTGTTCCTTTTCGCGAACGTTTCAAGAACTGAATGTACCTCCTCATCGTACTCGTATCCGTCCATCCCTCGAATCCTTCTTGACAATCCACCTTCCACTCCATCTACATATCTTGTATACAATATTAACTACCAACTGTGGATACATAAGTATCTCGAAATCATCATTGATACCATTTCTTTTTTGATTTTATTAACTTCCATGATAAATATATTTTAAAGTTGTTTCCATCTTCTATCGCAGCTTTATATTTTACATTATGTTTTATTTTCGTTACTTGTTATTTTTAATTTTCGCGAGTCGTTGCAATTTGTTAATAAAAATGTTGAAATCAATTTAAAACAAACGATTGTTACTTGGTTCGATGAAATGAGATGAAAAAATATTTTTAACGGAGAATATATTTTTTCTGCGGTATATTATTTTCTTATTAAACGAATAGATATGAGTAATATTATACCAAGAAAAAAAATTCATGGAATGCTTAGACGCAATGCGTAATTCGCTAATTCGGGAAATGGAAAGAGAGCGAGGAGAAGAGGAGAGGTTCGGCTAAGCCGCTAATGAAAAGGAGTGTCATTTATTTTTTTTTTTTTAAAGAACCACTAAAGTAGCCATAAATTAATGAGTCCGTCTAAATTATACTCCGTCATTTTGTAAGCATACAAAGAGACGTACGTAGTAATATGACAAAAAGGATTAATTATCAGGATTAATTAAGAACGTTAAATCTTTGCACTCATTTTGAAAATAGTTCGTTGGTAATTCGTCCTGTTAATTCATTTTAGAGGTACGCTAGTCTTACGCATACTTGACATGATTTCTACGTAATAATGCAACGTTCTACCTCCATATTATTTGATATATCCAAAAAGTAAAGATGTTTAATCATTCCGTATTTTTCATTTTAACTACAATTTCAATATTAAAGCCATTGTTTCGTTAGTTAAATAAAATCGTACAAATTAATTTGTTTTTACTAATGGTAGACATTAGCTTACGAAGTGTGATACATTTACGTGCTATTAAAAAAAAGAAAAAAATAATTCTATTTCAGAGAAATATTATTTTAAAATATTTTATGAATCATCTTAAAATTTAAATTAAAATGAAAGCTTTGATATACTTATATACAATAACGGATCAAATTCAACCAAGCAAAGCTTACTCCCTTCTTTAGAGAATCCATTTTCTTGATTCGTAGATCCCTCGTTTTCACTCCGAAATATTATGCGCGTCCAATACATTAGTGGAAGGTCTTTTCGAGTATTCGGCGCATCATACGACGTAAACGCCACCAAGGCATTAAGCTGAATATTACCGAGGAATATTTTAGCTTTTAGCTTTCACGCTATACGTTTCGAAATACCGAGATGCATGCTCATTTCGAGATTATTCCCAACAACCTTGATATAGTTCTTCGATAAAACGAACGTGACCATCGTAATTTATCTTTTACTACGATAACAAACAAAGATAATACTATTTAATTAATAAGAAAATTACTGAATGTTGAATTACCATTATTGAATGAAATTACTATTATTGAATGTTGATCCTATAGAATATATTTTAAAATTTAAGAGACAATAGCTCTCTCCAAATACTCGATTTAAACATTTCAATTCGAAGTAGTGTATTTTTCACATAATATTCAATCTAAGTTTATAATTTCTTTCTTCCAACGAATTCGCAGATTCAGTAAAACACACAAACTGCAAAGTTAATGAAAATTACTTTTCTTCACATTATTTGCTTTAACGAAAATAAATTATATAATTGTATGATTCTGCGATATCCTTCTTTTTTACAAGGGACCCTACTAGACTTTTAATTTGATGAGAGCGAAACATCTGAAGCAATTCGTTTGAATTAACAAACTTAAAAATATGGCTATTCATTATCTAAATTACTTCTTTAATGACAATATACCGTTGGATGTTTTATTAATCATGTTTATTTTTACTGGCCAGAGAAATTCAGAACAATATTAATCCAATTATAAATAAACTACTTAAAATTATCTTTTTAAATCTTTTTAATATCGTTAATATTTGCTTTTCATAAAATAAAAGATTAAATTATCGATTTAAAATATCGACTTTGCAAATCTCACGTCGCGTCTTTCTTTATAGTCATTTATATTATTATTAAACTTATTTGTCGAATAATTGAATTTTACCTTTTAGATTTATTTATTAAAAATAATCATTATACTTTCCATATATTTTTATAATTCAACGATCTTCATCAATTATCATTAAAGTAAACTTTGTTCTAAAGAGACGAGAATTCCGAACGCAGTTACGACTTTCTAAACACACGAGCCCACATTGCGAACTCTACCCATCCAGAAATCTCGCACGAATCTCAAAAGATATCTACGCGAGTGAGATGTAGGGAGATTCTTCCTCGAAACATCCATCTCCATCTCCAGGTCTTTCTCGCTCTCCTTTCGGTTCCTGCACCACTTTGCCCAACCTCTTCTCTCGTTCGTACTCTCGCCATGATCCACCGTGAAGAGGACACATCGACTTTAAACCTCAGCCAAGCAAGCAACCTACGGACCCTACTACGAGTCTCCTTTCATTAGTTGGAGTAGAGAACCAGCCAGCCAACCAACCTACCTACCAACTAACCATCCATCCAACCACCGCAACGACCTATCCACCATTACCAACACCGTCGTTGTCAGTGGCGGTACTACCACCAGCATCACCATCATTGCCAACGTCGAAAGGAGAGAGAGTGAGGAAGAGAGAGAGAGAGAGAGAGAGAGAGAGAGAGAAAGAGACCGAGAGCTTCCATGATCCACTCTCGTTTCTGGCGCCCGGTTCCTGATCTTGCATGCGGTTGACTCGTTTTCAATGAATACAATGCCGAGACAGATCATATTGAATATGAAAACGGGAAATCAACGAGTGCTCCATCCCCCTTCCTTCCTACCCCTTTTCGAACCACCTCGTTCGTGTACCCATGCTTCCATCCCTCCCTCTTTCCACCCCACCCCTTCCTCTCTTTCTCTTCCGTTCTCTCACTCGCTCCTACTACGGACTAACCGTACCGACCGGAGACAGGATTTCCACGGGTTCGGCTGTTCTTTGTCGAATCGAGCCAAAGAGAGATGCTGGAAAGTAACGAAAGAAGGAAAGGAAGAAAGAGAGAAAGAGGAAAAATTATATTACGTACGACTATTGAATACGGTGAAAATCTAGTCGGTAATACTCAACAATGCTTAAGCGATACATGCTGGATTAGCGTGAAAATTCACTCCATCCGTTTTTTTCCTTTCGTCTTTCTCTTCCCTCTCACTTTACCATGACTTTATTCGGTGGGATCCTTCGTTTTGCATAAATCTATCTTTCAACATGTCCCTTAATTTTGGCTCTCCTTAATTTTTAATTCAGTTTTTCACCGATTTGCACAATGCATCGAAAGAATATTTGTACTATAAACATCGAGTAATCGTACCTCTTTCGAAAGGAATACACATAAATCGTATGTATCGACGAATTCATTCTTTCAGCTCCAATAATCCCGCATATCTTTTTTTCTTTCTTTTTTTTTTATTTTCATTAATCGATCTTAACAAACGCTTAAATTCATAGACGATAACGATTTTCTTTAAACCACGTTGAAATAAGGCCAATACGAAGCGAGAAGCTGGAATTATTACGAGCTGAGATCGAGATAACATTATTACAATAGTCTCGCGTGTTGTTTGCTTTATAAGCAGATCGAGAGTTCTCATTATTTCTCGAGTGAAATATTCGTAGGTAACTATGTATGGGCATGTTTACGCAAAATGCAAATATATGGTACACATATACATACATACATACATACATATGTATGTATGTATATGTAGGTATATAAACATATAACGTGTATATATATATATATATATATATATATATATATATATATGTAACTGTGTGTATGTAACTGCTAGAAATTCGCGCGCGCATCCTTTGTTTCGTTACGAACGAAAGGCCGCTCTGGGAACAAACGAGTGAGGGCTCGGAGTGTCTGGATATCCTTTAGCTCGAAGAGGAGAATGAGTCAACTGTTAACGACTTATCCCGGATTACGTTTTCCTTTGGCTCCCGCTCGCTCCCCATATTTCGTTCCCGTGGGCTCGCAGCAAATACACTTCGTTAGGCGATCCACTCTCCGTTGTTTTCGAGCGCAAGCAAACTATGCACTTTACCCTCTACACAACTAGTGCCTTTAACCCACTTACTGCCCTGTTCGGTATATAGTCTATAGACACGTATTCACGGCCAAAGTCAACCAAAGTCGATTTTACCGGAGTCTCCAGTTGTCGCTTGAACCATCAAAATAAATTTTTCTTTAAAAGAACTATAAGAATCTTTCTTCTATCATATAAACCGATTCCGAATAAAACATGAACGAAATGTCGCGAACGAAGATGACGTATTTAAATCAACGGGGTTTCTACTATCATTCCTTTTCCTTCCTTTTTCTACGCAAAAGAAACAAGAATTCTAGGTCGGACCGATTAAACCATCCAAGGTAATTAGCTTCTCAGTTTTTCTTTTTTTCTCCTTTTTTTTTCTTTTGGGAGTAATTCGTAATTAAAAATAAAGAAGGAAGTAAAAGGAGGAAGGCGAGATTGGAGCAGAAAAGACGAAAAGGATTCGCATCTTTCCTATTCGACGGATGGTCGACTTTTCTTCTGGCTCCTCTTGCTTCTCTTGTTCCTCCTCATCCGGGGGGAGTCAGAGGGCAAAGGTTGAGCCGTTCGCCCATTGCTGCCGTTGCTGCTGCTATTGCTACCGCAGCTACAGCTCTTCTACTTCTCGGCGGCTCTTCAGCTCTCCGCGAGAGAGGAATCTCTCAACAGTCGCGCACAAAGCTTATTATGCCGGCATGCTTCGGTCTTCCTTTCTCTCTCTCTCTCTCTCTCTCTCTCTCTTTCTCTGTCTCTCTCATCTCTCTTACTCTTACAGCCTTGGAGGAGCACATGGACTCGTGCTCGTTCTGCCATGGTACAAGTTAAGTCGATGGTACTCGACGAACATCCTTCCTGTCTACATTCTGTTCCCTCTTCCATCCCCTCCTCTTTCTTCTACTTCCTCTCTTCCTTCTCCTCTTCTTTCTCCTCTTCCTTCTCCTTCTCCTCTTCCTCCTTCTCCTTCTCATTCCATTCGTCTATCTACTCTATCGTCCTCTTCCTGCATTTCCCTCTTTCCAGCCACCCTTTTCTTCTTTCCGTCCCATCCTCTACACCAGCAGCTCCACTCGTTTGACCTGAAGAGCCTTCAAACCACCTGGCTTGCATTCTCGCGCTTACCCGACGTACGTCGCTTCATGCCGAATAACGTCAACGTCACTCGACCTCCTCCTCTTCCTACTCCTCTTTTTCCTCTTACTCTTCTCTACGTCTTCTCCTTCTCCAACGTTGTCGACTACTCGACGACCGAACATCCGATTTTTCTCTTTCGCATGTTACACTCCTCGCCGAATTTCAGGATCCCTTTTACGTCGAGCTCCGAGTCCTCTTGATCCACGATTTTTCGATTTCTTTTCCTCTTTTTACTTCGTCGCTCTTTTTTCATTTCTTTTTCATAAAGTTTTCGATAATTCATCACTCGCATGTAAAAAAAGACAAATGAAATTGCTTGATAAGCTTTTAAAAATCTTAACCAATCTCTTCCGGCACGTCTTATTAAGTTACAATCTTTTCCTTTATAAAGTATACGAATAATTAGACATAGAATGGAAAATCAAGTTTGAAATACCTTTTTCTTTTCACGAACACGCTAACTTTCATCGCGTTCTAATTAAAGATTTACCTTCGGCGTTCGCGAAACTTTCCTCAGAAATATCGCTCAAAGTACTGAATTTCGTAATAACTTTTGTACTACATGAACATGTAAGTACGACAAGATGTTCTCATTTCAACGCAAATTTTTGGAATAATACTACGGCGATCGAGACTACGATGATCGAACGTAAATGTATTTAATGTATCGAATGATTATAAATCCATACAGAAAGAAGTCACTAATCAATCTCTAGAAAAAAACATGCTGTTAGAAAAAATTTGTTCAGTAAATATCTAAGCGATGATGTGTTAGTTTCTTTTCCATACGTCGAACTATTTTCACCAGAGTTGAAGCGTTTTCAGGAAGAAAAGGAAGAATATATTGAAGAAAAAGAAGAAGAATAAGAAGAAGAGGAAAATGAAGAAGAAGAAAAAGATGAAAAGATGGAGAGAAAAATAAGGACAAAAGATCCGATATGTTCGAGGACGATGCTGCGACGGTGAGCTCCGTGGCTCGACTGATCGCCTTCTTCCTCGAAAAGCCTTATATAGGCTTCCCCGAATTTTGTGGTCCACTTAACTAGAAAACCTGGTGCTTATCCGACTCCGGAGCCGGTGCAAAATTACACGCTTCGGCTTATCAAGCCGTGAAACCGGTATTAAGCGTCAGACGAACGAACGCGCGCCAACCAGGCAGCGGGTGCTCTTACACGCGCGCCTGCCGCTCGTGCACGCGCGCGGAGAGGAAAAGGTCTCTCCGGTTGCCGGCGCGGAGAATCACTCGGCCGAAGCTACCTTCTCACCAGCAGCCTTAACCATTACTGGACCCAGAATGTATTGCTGACCTCCTTTACGACATTTACGATTGTCTCTCGATCTTTACATTTACCTCGTTGATCACCTTTCGTTCGACATTTTGATCTTAAAAGTCTTCAATAATCATATATATTCAAACAAAATCTATCGAAATTCTTATTCGAACGATGTAACGTTGTTATTTCTCTTTATCTCGAAGGATTGTTTTGATTTTTTTTAGATTAATTCCTAGATTTACAAACGCACTTCTCAAGTTTTCTAATTGCGAGGTTCGTCGTCAAGGTGAACTTGAAAACTCTACAGGTTTTCTTGGAATAGAACTGACAATAACAACAAACGATATTTTCCACGAGTAAATCATGATTATGTATTATATAATGAGTAAAAATTTTCTTACGAGGAAGTATACTCGTAAGAGAATCACTAGTGTATTATGGTTCATGAACATTCAATTACCCACGTTTGCTGCAATTACAAAAAATCGATAATTGTGAAACGCAAACGTTAAAGCATGCAATATTTAACCTGCATCTTACAAAATAATTGTACACTTGCTTTGTAATAATATAACACTACGATAGAACGTAATTATACCTGGTATTACGTTTGAACTTTAATGTTTTATATGCTTTTCTCTTGCTACATGCGTATGGGGAATTGGAATGTTTATTACGAACGATGAGTTTTATATACCGCTTGTGGTTTTACGCGGAATATTTCTTTATTGAAAATGTTTACGGATTCAATCGAGTCCACCTAATCGATTATCCGATTTTTTAATCGGATGTATCGAGCCGTACATTTTCTCTATTCTCCGGAGACTCGTTTAAATCCGTACGTCGTATTTGTGACAAAGCAAACAAATAATTTCTCGAAATTTGTATAGTTTGATCGTTTAAGTTTACTCGATTTTCATGAATCCATCCAACGAAACGATATTCGATAGAGAGCGTAAAATGGTTTTGAATATAAAACATAAAAACATAGATGGAAAGAGAGATAGAAAGGGAGAGCCAGAGAAAGGGATAGAGACAGAGAGAGAGAGAGAGAGAGAGAGAGAGAGAGAGAGAGAGAGAGAGAAAGAGAGAGAGATGAAGAGAAAAAGAGCGAGTTGTATTACGTCGTTGTACAGTTGTGTCGTTGATCGTCACTCGTAGCATAGTTTCTACCTAATGAGGCTGATTAATTACTCGCACGTTGAAGTTTTATTAATTGCTTCTATTCGCTCGTTCGACTCTTCGAGCGTTCATTATAGCCTCCCCAGTAGCCGTTTTATTTCCAACGAATTGAAATTCGTTTTAAAAAGTGACGTCGGAATCGTTTAATTTAATTATTTCTCGTAAATCGAGATTAATCGCTCGATATTGGTTTTACCAATGAAATTTTTAATGTAACGAAATATGTGTATCTGACTTTTACCATAAAGATTAATGATCCTCAAATAGAAAGAATTTGGAAAGACGATAAAACGTAAATATGATAAAAAAAAAGCTTTTAAAGATAACAGAAGCTTCTCTTAGAGATGATAAGTAAATACGTAGACTAGTCGTTAAAGTAATAGATATGATTTTATATAACGAAATGACCGTGTGGTTTCGAAATACGGACGATATAGAAGCGAAAACGTAAAAGGGGGAAAAATAACGATAATGGCGATAAGGCGGATGAGAAAAAGGATAAGAGAAACAGATGGTGGAATGCTTTCTTCTTCGAGACTTCACCCCCTTCGAAACGATCCCTGCGATATCCTCGGCTTAGAAAGGATCCTCTCGTCCCGCAAAACTTGCTCCTTCATCGACGAATCTCTTACGACTGGCACTCGATCAGAGTCTGAGTCAACTTACAAGAAACAACAACATTGAAGAAGAAAGGACGGACAAGTACTTTGGTTTCGAATCTTTTGTTTTCGAATATTCAATACATCAATAATAACCTTACAATAACTTACAAGGAGAACGTATATAAGATGAAAAACTAAAGGTTTCTATTATTTACAATTACTTATAGAGTAAACTACAAAACTGTGAACATAACAAATTTTGTTCATTTTACATATAATAAATATATTCTTGGAATCCCTTCAACTTCCAACACATATCGATTATGTCTTTGAAAATCTGTCTCGTTGATGATTAAAATTAAAGAATATAATTAATAGTTTTACCTTTTCTTAAAAAAGCTACTTGTCATCATCATAGTACATAGTAATATTTTCCGCATTTCTAAGCAATTATCGCTATGCTTCAACGGAGCGGCATATGTCAATGACGTAAAACCATGGAACGGAATTAGGCTCGCTTAGGAGAAAATTGATGGCCACCCACGCGACACGTTGGAAACTCAGTTCTGATGTCGAAGAACGTGTCAACAACAGGGACGTCATTTTCCGACGGCGTGACTCGTGCTTTTCCTTTTCTTACGACGTTCTTTTGTGTCGACCGTTCCATGCTCGGCTTGGCCTGCGAAACGACATACGATATTCACGCATGCGTCAAAAAGAACGGCTAACGGTGAAAAGAAGGGGCAAGGGATGGCGGTGTTGCTGCTGGCGACGAGGACGTACAGAGACCAAAGAAGAGAGAGGGATGAAAAGGGAGAACGAGAGAAATAGAGAGAGACAGAGAGAGAAAGAAAAAGAGAGACAGAAAAAGAACACGTACACGGAAAAGAGCGCGGCGAAAAGCTCGGGAAACGTGCGAAATGACGGCTGCGAAATTTCCAGGGAAAACAATTTGCCGCTCAAGACGACGAATCCCTTCTCCCTCTTTTTAACGCGAAAAGCACTCGAACTCCATAATGGAATTGTACGCGTCGCGGAGGGCTCTGACTTTCTCTTTCTTTTTCTCTTTCTTTCTCTTTCTCTTGCGTTTTCTTTCCCCTGATCTTTCTATTCGATGTACCGATCAGAGCGAAGCGACCTTTTCGATTTTCGGCCCCGATTATTATTCGACAATGCACTTGGCTTTCGTCTCGAGCGCTTTTTGCGTGTTTAATGAGAGACGGAGCTTTGAGGTTCAAGTCCATTCCGCGAAAGACAATTAAGTTTGAAATCGTTTAGTAAATCTTAATTCGTTTCAGAAATTGCTGCTGAAATCGATCGTGCGCGCGAAGCAAGAAAAAAAGAAAAAGAATTTAATGATGTTTCGTATAGAAAAAAGAATTATATAATTTTAAAAAAGAATTCACAGAAATACGTATATTTCGAAGGTTATCGATATCGAAGTCGTACAGTAGAACCAATATTTATTCTAAATACAAAGATACTCTTCAAGGAAGATACAAAATTCTTCAAATATTCGTGGATAGATCGGTAAATATTCCTTTTCGAACGAAATCATTCTCGATAAGTGATGCATATAGCGAGTTGAACGGAGATTCAACGCAACCCTTGGTTTCACGCATCGCTGTAGGACAGTGTAGATTCGTAACGTGAGAAACGAAACTCTCGCTTGCGTCACAGCATTGATTTCAATTGGACGAACAATACGCATCGAGTACGAATACCCAGAAGTCCAATCGTTTCTCTCTCTCTCTCTCTCTCTGTCTCTTTCTCTCTCTTCCTCTCTCTCTCTCTCTTTCTCTCTGATCTCTACCCCTACGGTCCGTTCGCTTTTCGTGCGATCTAACCGTGGCGGTTGTGCGCGACGTCGAACAAGTCAAGCGTTCGGCACACAATGGAAGCAGCTTAAACGGCAGTAATTATATTTGCGGGTGAGTGTCGACCTGGATGGTGCGCCAGCGAGTAGTAGTCCAGTTGGTTGAGGAATGAGGGTTGGTTGGATACGTTGGCGACGTACGTGTATCGCTACCCCTTGCGAACAACGCCACGAAATGCAGTTCTCTGTTTCTCTCTCTCTTTCTCTTTCTCTCTCTCTCTCTTTTACTCGCAACTACTGCTGATGGTGATGACTGTCAAGGGGTGAGAGGGGTTCAACGTAGAGGCGCCTCTAGCACGCACGCTACGACATAGCACCACCTACACCAGTGGTTCTCCGATATATTCTATGTGAACTTGTTACAAATAATTTGATTTGTTCAAAGATGAAAACGTTTAGTCGCCAATTATCATTTGGATCAGAGATCTTTTCTCGAGAGACCTATAAAGATCATAACAAGTTAATATTACAATTGTAATATATGTACGTATCTTGAACATCGTTGATTCCTCTTAAATCTTTTTAATCCAAAGCAAGTATTCTTCAATCATGATTTTCACCTCATCGTCGTTTGTCAAGACAATCTAAAAAAGATACGTAGTATTAATAAAAGATCTTCGATAATTTTTGAATGAACTCAAACAACGAGATTCTTCCGATCGAATAATATACTTTTAAATCGTAACATTTACGCTCTATTTATATCACGATACTCTTCTTATTCATTCATTCAATACGAAAATATTGAGAATCTCTGTGACTCGTGCGAGTCACGCGAACGCACTCGATCGTTCGGATTTTTCGTTTTCCTTCCGTATGCGTTACAACTAAAGCGAGGAAGAAAGAGAGAAATAAAGAAAGAAAGAAAGAGGGAGAGGAAGAGAGAAAGGGATAAAGTAAGCTCGCGCGCACGCACCCCCGCGTCGTTATTAATGGTAATACAAATTTCAAGAGTCATCGAGCGCTCTTCAATCTGAATGCCTTCTGCTCGTGACGTCACACGAGTTCCTCTCAATATTTCTTCGCTCTTTCTCTTTCTTTCTCTTGGTATACAACTACGTTCCCGCACCTCCCTCCGACCCTTTCTCTGTCACCAAAAGTTTGTTGTATGTTTTTATTCCCGATGAATGACTCAATCGCTTTGGCTTTGCGATCCGCGAAGCGGGTACGTGAAGAGGCGTACGCGTGCGCCTCCAATGGGAACACTTCAACGAACTCGACTTACGTAATGCGAAAGACCGCGAGAGAATGAGCGCGGAAGCAAGAAAAAGAGTAAGAGAGAGAGAGAGAGAGAGAGAGAGAGAGAGAGAGAGAAATAGAAGAAAAGGAGGTAGAAAGGGGGTCGGCAGAAAAAAGAGAAGCTTCAATTAACTTCCCCGATCGTATCCGTGCCCACATGCGGTGGCACTTTTGAAGTTCCAGTCGCGTGCGCGCCGGTCTATACGCTTAAATTATTTAATTGCGTCGTGCTATTTTTTCTCTCTCTCTCTCTCTCTTTCTTTCTGTTTTTTTTCCTCTTTTTCTCTCTTGATCTCACTCGCGGTGTACTTTTACTCCTGTTTCTTTCTTTTTTTTCTCTTGACTCCTCGAAGCGCGAGAGGGTGAAACGCAGAGGGAATTTGGTACCCCTGAGTTCTTTGTCGTTTCAAACGTATTCTCTTTCGTGCTACGTTTTTCTGTTTGATCAGAATCTACTTTAATCGCTTGCTGACTTTCGATGTTTTGAAATCAGATACGAACGAGTAGACCGTAAGAATTTTTATTTTTAATTCTAATAAAGCCTTTATGCATCCTTCGCATGATTAAATCCCAATTTCAATATTAATAATTTTCCGAAGTTGAATGAAATATATCGAGTTTAATTGAAAATTATGAAGATTGCAGTTAATTGTAAAATTGAAAATTATAAGGATTGATACTTAATTGTGCCATTGCAACGTTCGCCAACATCAAATCTCTCCTTTCTCTATTACCATGTGTGAATCGAATGATAATGAGATTGTTTGACGGCGCCGGATGGTAGGCTCATTGGTGACAGCCCGAGGCTTTATCCACCCTCTTGGTAGACCCTCTTCTTCCTCTCTCTTCTCTCTCTCTCTCTCTCTCTCTCTCTTTCTCTTTCTCACTCGCCTCGATCGACATATAACTATATATGTACGTCGACCATCTCCGCGTCGACACACTACCTGCAAGTGCATCCACATGCACGAACGTACAAACACACTCGAGTATCCAGAGGTGCACCTGAAACTGCGCTATCCACGGGCTATAATGCGAGCCAGCAGTGCATTGGGCGTCAGTAACGAGATGCAGGAAGTACGGGTTTGCCTCTCTCTCTCTCTCTCTCTCTCTCTCTCTCTCTCTCTCTCCATCTGAGAGAGACTGAACTGGCTTGTGAACGTCGGCCGTTCAAGCTGAGCGAAGAGGAAACGGAGGATCGGAGAAAATGTGTGTGTGTGTATGTGTTCGCGCACGTGTGCGCGTGTGCGCGTGCTTGCGTGTCCGTACGTACATGGGAGAAAAGAGAGAGAGAGAGAGAGAGAGAAAGAGAGAGAGAGAGAGAGAGAGGAAGTACAGGTCGAAGGCTCTACTACGGTCTACGCCCTCTTGCCCAAGGGCGAGGGTGAGGCCGAGGGCCTAGGGCCGAGGGTGCTGATATCCGCCCGAATGACTGCCACGTAATCACCGGCTAATTATCCGATAGATACCCGGGAGCTCTCTCGATGCCCGGCGTCAGTCGCAGCCTCGCTCTGCCGTGTCTGCGTGAATATGCGCCTTCGTATTCGTATGCGTTCATCTATCTCTCTCATTCTGTACATGTATCTATCTGTGTACGTATATGTGTGTATGTGAGTAGATGCTTGCAAGCAGACTGAGGGATCGAGGAGGGTAGTACGCCAAAGAGGGCGATGGAAGAGGGAATGGAGGAATATCCGTGCGGAAGGGAGAGACATTAGCAATATGGAGAATATGTACATAGCTAGTCCCTGTTATCTCTTTCTCTCTCTCTCTCTCTCTCTCTCTCTCTCTCTCTCTCTCTTTCTCTCTTCTTCTTCTTTTCCTTTCTATATATCTACCTCGATTTATGAAAACTTTCAGTACGTTTTCATGATCAACGACATTCTAAACCAGTAACAATTTACGATCTTGATCGCAATTAATTTTATTCCTTCAAAACTTCGATCGTGTTTCCATCATCAATGACAGGCCAAGTCTGAAACAATTCGAGATCTTGCATAACAGATTTTACATCATAATGAATTTTACTTTAGCAGAAGATAGTTGGCAATCAAAGAGACAGAGAATCGTGATGTTTTGATCGAAGAAAACATTCATTATTCCTTGACGTTTGTTGATAAAATCAGTATGGTTCCAAATATCACCATCATTAAACCGCGAATACCACTTCGATAGCGCGAACAAAGTCGAAATTCACGGACCTAACCAACAGCAACGGGAATGTCCTCGAGCATCAATACGCACTACGGCTGCTCATTTTGAACATCAGGATTTCAATCAATGCACGCGACTGTACCGTAGATAGAGAGTATAATTTTATAGATTGTCAAACACTATCCTCAAATTTCCAATTGTCAATTTGTCGATGATAACGAGTTCACCCTTACTCTCTCGCTCTTAACTTGATGTTTAAAGTTCAGAAAATAAATTTATTAATCTTTATCTACATAACCATGAACATTTATGAAGATGAAAATATACCATTAAAAAACAAAAAAAAAATAAAAATTAAAGTACTTTTGGAATTCTTTCGAATTTCATATAAAAACGTTTATTATACGTAACTGTATATAAAAATAGATCTTTGAAAAACATTTGAAAATCTAAATATCAAAATTGTAATCGCGTTGAAAATCTAAGTATCGATAATTGAACGCATTCCTTGATACGCAACACATCACACGGCTTCAAACGTGCGATTCGTCACATGGAGGGTGCTCGGAATAATTAGTCTGCTATAGATACAAAGTGTGCTTATACGCGCACACATAACAAGGAGACAGATACGTTTCACACACACATGTGTATAGAAACGATGTGGTGTATGCACGTGGAAAGCTACGAGCGAGACGCGTCGCCCCGTGCAACGAGCTGTGTCTTAGATAACATCTAGATCCTGTCCTAAGCCTGACTGACGTTTCACTACACGGGCGTGTCCGTCCGTGGGTGTCTTCAGTGGCCAATCCTCGAGGGTTGTTTCCACCTTTTTCCACACTCTCTCTCTCTCTCTCTCTCTCTCTCTCTCTCTCTCTCTCTCTCTCTCTCTCTCTCTCTCTCTCCATGTGCATTTGATTGCTTTAACTGACGAGAAAAAAAGAAAGAGGGTGAAAATACACAATTTCAGCGTGTCTTTGAGCCGCGTGGCCAAATGACAATACGACAAAAAAAAACGGAGACGAGTAGTTTCACTTTTGATCGTACCACGTACGATTTCCAAAAGCTGAACCCCAGGCAATACATAGAGTTTTCCTCAACATCGTGTGCCGATGTTCGTCACGCTTCGACGAAGAAACGGGATAAAGGATAGAAAGAAGATATTTTTTTTCTATTTTTTTTCTATTCTAAAAAGAGACATTTAATAGTTCGCTTCATAGATTTTTAATAGGTTGGAGCAGGAGAAAAAACAGAATCGTCTTAAACAAACGGCTCGTGGCAATATTTAGAGAGAATGTTTGCAAAGTTATTCCAAGGGTTTGTTTCGCTGACAGGGTGAGATTGGAAAATGATATTGTTTGAGTTAGAAATACCTCCTAATATCCTTAGTTCGTTGAAATAATGTTTGCTATTGCGAATAGAAAAAAAAAAAAGAAAAAGAAGTAAAAATCAAAAATTGTATGTCGCGTTTTTAATTAATCTAATTCAAATTTAAATAACCATGAAAAATTTAATGATGTTAACAATTGACGATTAAATACATTATATAAGTCTTACTCCGTTTTAACAAATATTTGAAAAGTTAGTGAAGCAACCATTTGCCAAAAATTTCCTTCTAGTCGGTATTACTTAACTATTAAACAGCAAAGCATGAAAGTTTTACTCTAGCATACGCGGAATAATTCTATCAAAATGAGAGTTTCGTCGTAGAATGAAATGCAGTGAACATTATTAAAGGTTCGAGTTTCAAATTTACCGATTAATAATACGAATAATTTAAAAAGATAAAAAGATACGAATCATTGTGTTCCTTCACAATTTTAATTTAAATAAGAATTTCTTCTTTTATCAGAATATAAGTGATAAGAAACATTCGCATACGTAGATATAAATTCATCCTTAGTCGATGACAGATGTTTAACCCGCATCCTTATCGTCGTTTTTGATAAGCTTATTTTTTTCTCGAAATCTAGAGTGAAGTCATAGCAAGAAGGAGCACCCCTCGCTATCGTGCGTAAGAAAAGAAATAAACGAGTAGGTGGTGTGTGCGTGACACGTTTTCTCTTGCGCATATACTCAGAGATAAAAAAGAAAATGCGTGGAGAAGATATGCGTGCAAACAATGGCGCGGACGGTTCTCCTTTGCGAGAAGGTAACGAAGAAAAGAGACACGAAAAGACGGATCAGAATCGAGAAAATCCTTGGATCCGGAGGCAACGACGTGCCTGGCAAGAGAAAATCGCCGATTTCAGCGGACGAAAGCACGGTTCTATGTCGACAGGCGTATTCCTTCGACAAATCACGCTTCCTTACCCACTTCATTCCTCCTCCACATCGATCCCCCCTGATATATATATATATATATAGTATATATACAAATCTACTTCTTCTTGTTTCTGCCTCCGTCCTCTTGGAAAGATCCAATTTGTCCTCCAAAATGTCGTCGAATCGAAACCCGTCTCATCGATCATATCAACGTACAATTTTTCTCGGTCAAAGTACGCCATCGGCCGACGGCAACATTGAAACACAAGGCACCAATCATATATAGTACGAGTTTTTCTCTCTCATCTATTATATCTTTCTTCGTAAGAATTTTCTCGATATACGATCTTTCGACATACAAACGACGTCCATTCCTCAACGAAGTCGTCTCATTCTTCTTTTCTTTCGCAACATATATAAATATATAAAATTTTATATTTTAATATATGGTTCTTGATACAGTTTAATTAAAATCTTGAACTAACAAGACTAAATCGTGCGTAAAACGGATTCGTCGAGCGATCGTCAAAAATTACCACGATTTCGTAAAGTTACGAAGAACTATTATAAATCCGAGGAAATGAGGCAATCCCGTGAGATATAAATGTCCGAAAATTAATTAACGCTCCCGTTTCCCATGTTGGAGGGTAAAGATCATTTACGAATGGATTGTATATCAATCTCGAGGTGGGCTGGGGTGCAGGAAGAAGGATAAGGCGTAATATACGCGAGCGTGCAACGAAACGAATGGGTTCCGCGTACGATTTTGTGCGAGTCGCGATACGTTATCTGTCCCTTCGAAAGAGAGAAAGAGAAAAAGAGAGAAGGACGAACACCAAATGAGAAAGAGAGAGAGAGAGAGAGAGAAAGAAAAGAAGAGAAGGGAGAGAGTCGTTTCCGTGGACCCAGGTCAAACGCCGGCCTCGATATCCACGGAGAGGTCAGATAAATTTGCCCCCCTAGGATTACGCGCCTGTCACTTTCATATTCATCGAGATACTTCACTCGAACGACCGCCCGTATTTCTACTATCGGCTTGGGACTCTATTCCCCTTGCCTCGTCCCTCTTTCCACCATTCGTTCCCTCGTTTATCTTTTTATTTTCTCTCCTCTTCCACCTCTTCCTCTCCTTTTCCTCTCACTCACTGTATCTCTCTCTCTTTTCTCTTTCTCTTTCTCTTTCTCTCCCTCTCGCTTTATTTCTCTCCTTTTCCAGATTTCTTTTCTCTCCTCGTCGTCCGATATACGCTCGAATTACTCTCGATAAGCGAGCTGAACGAAGGCGCGATCTTTCCGCTTCGATCGTGCGAAGAGATATCGTTGACACCGCTCGAATGTTTCACGAAGGATTTGGGGTTATATTTCTTAAGGTTTCCAAACGTTTCTTCGAGAGAATGAAATGGATATATAGATGATTTTTTAGACGATAATGACGATAAATTTAATAATTTTATTAATGATTTATAATTTCATTCGCATAAATCAAAAGAGAGAGGAGGAAATTAATGAAAAAGTGAATCGTAATTGGTTCGTACTTCTTTTTATTTTGTTTAGTAATTACTAGCTAGGTTTCGTGTTTAAAACGATATAATCAATTGCGTATTCGGATTTAAATGTCCGACGTGACTTTGACCGGATCGTTAGAGCATAGAATCGAGCGATCATTCGTACGGAATTCGTTGATAATGTTAATTAAATCGGATTATTCTGAACAGTTTAATGTAGAATGCTGATTGCAATCGTTTTTCGCAATCGTCGATAAAACGCACGTGTCTCGTATTTCGAAGTTCAGGATAATGTCAGACGAGAACGCGTAAAATATTTGGAGATATTTAAAGACAATTAAAAGCGATCAGCGTTATTTAATTTACTATCTAATATATACATATATATACACACACACACACACACATATATATATACACCACATATTCGATAATATTCGTAATTAATTGAGTATAAATTTATATTCGGTTAATTGTCCCTATTCATTTTTTTATTATTCAATGATGTATGTGAAAAAGTTTCGAAAAAATTATTAAAATGTGTACCGTGCTCTTACTCTTTTTCTTTTTTTTTTTTCTAACGAGCAAACTATCATATTCCGTTTGTAATGTAAAAAACATTTTACATTTACAAAATGATTATCCAAACTCTTAGACGAGAACGATCGGCGTTCTATAGAATTTCTCAAGCAAGGACGGTGTTCTTAACGACTAAACTTTTCCGCGCTCGACTTTCCATTATTTCGCTGCGTTTCGTTACTACAATTTTGGATTTGTTTGGGAAAGCAAAGGAGAGGAAGAATGAGAAGCAGAAAGAGAAAGAGAAAGAGAGAGAGAAAGAGAAAAAGAGAGAGAGAGAGAGAGAGAGAGAGAAATAATGACGAAGCGGCAAGCCGCGCCCGCATCGTATAACAATTTACTGGCTAATCGAAAAACTTTGTTAAGACTGAAACTTGGTTAATTAACATCTTTACCATAGGCCGCCTGCTTACCTTGCGGCGTTCCACGTTCCCGTCGGCCGGAAGCGGAAAGAAGACTTTCCGAGAAAGTACAAAGTGCAAGCCATCGAATCGCATCGGTTAACAATGCTATTTTCTAAGGTAGGAAAACTTGTTTTGATTTGCCTTTAAAAGACAATGGACAATCTCCTTTTTGACTAGTGGAAAATAAATAAACAGATAACATCGAGCATAACTTAAAACAGCGTTATATCTTATTCATTTTCTACTCGATGTCTATCTTTTATATCGTATTTTGCATAAATGCACGAGGGCATCTGAATATTTTATGAATATATATTGTCTTTCAAATAAACTTTCTCGATTTTCATTATTATAAATTATGAAAAGTAGAGAATAAGAAGAAGAACGTTATGTAAAAATCGTCTCTACGTAAGTAAATAAATAATAATTTTACTCACCCTTTTATTACATTTATCTTATAATATGTAATTTTCACTTTAGATAAAAAAAAATTTTTCATTAAAAGAAAATATTAAAACTTGGAGAAATGTGTTCAATGATTCGACCATCTATTTCCCATAAAGTATTCATTTTATTTTCCTCAAGGCGTTATAGATATCCAGGGAATAATCTCTTTTTCATATATATATCATTCTAATAAACATGAACAATAATAAATATAATGTATACAAGAACGTAGGAAGCTTGCGTCTAATCAAGCTGCTTGGTATAAAATAGCGCATTTATCATATTATTATGGCATCTTCGGCAACAGCTTTTAATACGAATAATGCATCTCTTCTCCTTCTTCTTTTTATATTCTTTTCTTTACCTTCGTTTGATTTCAAAAAGTCCTGACCACTCGCACGCCTTTCCTTCCTTTTGAACTTCAACGTAAATATCCAATATTTTCCATTTGGGAAAAAACGCTACATCGTCGAAGCCATCGAACTTTCCACTCGAAATCTATCGAGAAACCAATTTCATTCGACCCGAAAATTCTTTTGAGTTCTCTCTGTTGTTTCTTTGATATTTTATGAAAATTTCGATGATCAGACGACGAGCCTCACAAAATCGTCTCGTTATTTTTACAAATCGCACGATCCTATGCTTTTTTCCTTTTTTTATTTTTTGTCATTGTCCACCTACAAATCCTTTCTCTTTTCAATTTTTTAAAATTATACATCGAAATTATAAAATTCATTAATGATTTAAATACGAACCTATGAGGATATAAGCAACTTTTTAAACAAACAAAACGAGTCAATTTTACGTACGCACATAAATAATTACGAGCACAATGCAATTGACTCATTTTGCCTCTGAACTTCCTTCGAAAAATAATGATTTAATGGGATAAATATCTTCGTGGTCGCTGCACCAATTGTGTTGTACTACAAATCGTGTGAAAATTACAAGATTTATTATCTCGTTGTGGTACTAATAGGTATGTAATATCGAAAAAACATGATTGCGCGATTCAATATCGAAAAACAATATATTGCTACTGTGTATGGTATTTTAAATATTAACTGTGACTACTTAAATTGTCAACTTGATAATTTTACTTATTGCTATATTGTATACTGTTTGCATTATTGCCAAAAATATCTGTGTCGAGTCTCGAGATTGTTCGTATATGTACTTTTTAAGATGAAATATAAAAAAGAAATAAGAAAAAAGAAAAAGATAGTAAAATTTGTGAAATGACAATATATATAAATATATATATATATATAGGTATCGATTCCCCGAGAAAAATATTTCTCATTCTAAGCGTTTATCCAATTCTCATTTTCCATCCTTTCGCCTCTTCGTCTAAGTCGTAATTAAATTATACGTACATTCCCGAAGTCGTTCGATGGTAAATCGCGAATAACATCTCACATAAAAAGAAAGCATAATATTAAATCGTAAGTTTACAGGAAGTCGAAGAACCTTCGCCTTAACACGAATAACTATTATACGCTTTTTGAAAGACAATGATTTCTCATAAAGAATCTATGAACGAATAAAATACTTCCAATCTATTCTTTTATTCCTACAAGTACATACTAACGCGTTCTATACGAATTGAATGCTAGGCTCTTTCGTCATTCTGTATACATACATACATATATCGCTGTTTCTACGCAGAACTGGACAAGAAAATAAAAAAAAGAAAAAAAGAACGACGAGCTTGATTAAAAATAAGAAAAAGAAAGAAAAGAAAAAGAAATCATATAATACATCTAGACCAACGATCCAATCTAGAAACTCATAGAAACAATGATGCTGAAAATACCACTTCCAAAGGAGATACGAACTTACGATCGAACAATCGTCCCATTTTCTCTCGTTCCTTCGCGACCTTTTCTTTGCACAAAGTCGCGCGTTTATCAAGATATAAATTTCTCTCTCTCTCTCTCTCTCTCTCTCTCTCTCTCTCTCCCTCTCTCTCTCTCCCTCTTTCTTTCTTTCTTTTTTCTACTTTATATTACAACGCTCTTTCTCTCCATTCCTTTTTTATTATTATACAACACACACACATGAGTTTCGTGTGAGTGGTATATCAAGAATACATAATCTTTTCTTTACAACCATTCTCATTACCTCGGCCTTGACGCTTTTCTCTTTTATCCCTTTTTCCTTTATTTCCTCGTTTTACGAATTTAATCTTTCAAGAAAAATATAAGATGTGTAATATTAGCTAGAAGAAAAATACATCGTCTATTTTATTTAGATACGTCCATTAAAAAAATTCGAAATATTATGATATTGACAAATGATGAAAATACGATAAACCAATATTTATCTTGGAAATAGTCTTGCTATTTCGATTAGAATATTTAACGTTTAATTTAAAAACTACTAATGTATTATACATGAGTGATACATATCTACATCGACGATCATTAATCTAAATCAAAATGTTTCCTGCGATAGAAAGAGTTCATTTTACCAATTTACGAATAATTTCGAACTACATTTTCTTTACAAGATCGACGAACTGTTAGATTTATGACAAGATAGAGAAAGACAAAGAGAAGTTGAAAAAGTTTGACAGTAAGAGAAAAAGAGAAAAAATCGCTTTAAATGATTGCGAATCTTTTGCACGACGTTAGCGGTCGTTGAAATATGTGAGAGAGAGAGAAAGAAAAAGAAACAGAAAGACGTAATACTTAATAGAGAATAATTAGATTAAGATTTAGATATTATACCAGTCCGAATTATATTCTTGCTAGCT
The DNA here is from genome assembly GCF_014466175.1 of Vespula pensylvanica. NCBI lineage: Eukaryota > Metazoa > Arthropoda > Insecta > Hymenoptera > Vespidae > Vespula > Vespula pensylvanica. The sequence continues at coordinate 7,397,763 of NC_057692.1, forward strand.
ACTGCTCATTAAATAAAGAAGTGGCTAGTTTTTTTATATTTATCGTATGTACGTGAAAGTATTTACAAATTCTTACGTGACTCTTAAAAGAGAAAAATATCGCTAATCTGTACAATTTTATTATACTCTCGGATATGCAACCCGTTTTTTTTTTCTGTATTTTCAATGGTCGCAGTAGCGAGAATAATGATAATTCGGACGGCATAAGACAAATGGAAACTGTAACCACCAGATATCGTCAAAATCGAGGGCGATATTTTGTCCTGTTAATAAGGATAAATTACAATCGTGACGCGACGATTTAAATACTGCTATAGATTAAAGTTATGATATATTACTAATATATCCGCACGTTATTCGCTAAATATCACTATCGGAACATTATCTCGCTTGGACAAGAAAGTACGCGTCTCTGACGAGCATCAGTTCCCACGACGTTTCTTTCACGCTCATGGAACGATATTATTTTTCTCTAATGCTAATAATATTAATAATAATATAATAATATAATAATAATAATAATAATAATGGTAGTAGTCATAATAATAATAATAATAATAATAATAATAATAATAATAATAATAATAATCATTGTAAGAATAATACAAAAATTCTAAATCACTTGAAGCCGCTAACGTAGTGCTACGAACATCATAGCACAACAATATTTCGCTTCGAAAAGAACACCGATACACCATTATTCTACATGCACTTGTACTCCTTAATCTTGTTTTATTTATTTCTTTTTTGTTTCCTTTTATCTTATCTTTATATCCCGGCGAAGATGATCGAACGTCCGAACGACGTGTGAATTTATTCGTTTTCTTACGTTCGGAGGATCGATCATCTCTTGTCTATTTTCTTTTTTCTCTTTCAAAATCAAAATCATATCTTACACACATGCACACAGTTGTCTTCTTATTGCACATACAATGATATTTTGGAGTTCGTAGCGTATCTATATTTATTTATAACAAGTATATCGTTCGGTGATGAATATTTTCCCTACGTTTTTGAAATTCATATAGAAAATTTCTCGTAGAATTGCGAAAGCTGAAAAAAAAAATAAAATAAAATACGTGCTACATCGCGACATATATATGCAGATATTTGATTAAGATCGGGACTGAATTAATGGCTCTTTCGATATTCGTACGATAGTCGAGATTTATTTTCTTTTTCTCGATTCTATTTCTCGAAAATCGATTCGAACCGTTGATCACACTCTGAAGCTGCCATGGCGATTAATAATGTTATTAACAATCAAACGAGTCACTCTATTAACGATCTCATCCCAAATGATTAACGTAACATCTCGAGGCGATGTACAAGCAATCGAAAATGATACGTACCGTTTCATTTATCGTAACATTTAAAGTTCATTTTAAACATTGCCTCGAGGTGTTTGTTAGAAAACCCTTTGAAAGAGCATTGAGTCGTACTAGTAATGCGTTCACAAGATATTGCACTTGTGCTTTGCCATCGGAATCAGTTCCCGCAAGTTTGAGGATCGATATGTGCGAGTCGACGCGAAAGAATCTGCCTGCTTCTCCATTTTAACATATCGCCGAAATTTTATTGGAAAATAAAACATATATCGAACTCTTCGAAGACGAATATTTTCCAAACTTTTCTTCCAAGTAATTCTTGTTTAAGATATTAGAAGATCAGTTTGACTACCTAAAACTTTTATTAAAAGGAGAAAACTAAGCGTAAAAGAATATAAAAATTATTTCTTTTCTCTTTTTTTTGTTTTTGAAACGAATAATAAAAATAGATGGAAAATGTAAGCGCGATTTACTGAGATAGAATGTTTTTAACTTCTAAAATCAAAACTATACCTGTCATTTACTATTTCAACATTTATCTCGAATAGTTGATAAGATCTTGTATAGTAATGAAAGAGTAATGTTAGAACGGTCTTAATTAAAATGGAAATATAGTTCGCTTGGATTTCAATCGGCTTTCACGAAGATTCACGTAGTTTTTGTGATACATTTTGCAAACAGACCGGCGTGCTATTAATTTATCTCCTAACGAGATGTAATTCATAACTTCTCCTCGATGTCATTCAACTTGAATCACGAGACTTAGTCATTAAGTTGAAAGAGCACAAGAGAGATGCGAGACACGGAACTCTCTTATAAATTGATGATATTTTATGTAAACGTTACGTTTAATGACACCTTACGTAGTAGGCGATAAATTATGTCGACAAGCTCTTCGTAACGAGCAAAATCTATTTCGTTTCTGCTAAGTTAAATTACATTTTCTAAAAATTGAAATAGTCGTCTTAGTAGAAGCATGACAGATTTACAAACGGTCACATTATCGACACATAGCGATAATCAATGTCGTTATAAGCTTACGATAAAAATTATATTAAAGCTCACATCTTTAAGGAGAGATAAATTTTGTTATAATTTTGTTATAGACAATTACACGATCTCTATCGCGCGCGCACGTATATACGCTCGTCCACGTTCATATTACATATTTATATTATTTCTTTATATATTACTATTATTATTCACATTATCATCGTTACGGGAGATTGAGTCACGGTGGCGCAGCATGGAAAATTGCTTAAAATTTATTATTATGCAAAGATACGATATATTCTAGAAGAATCTTAGCAATTTTATTTTGTTGATAGCGATCAGCCAACTAGAGATAAAGAGATAAAGAGAAATATAGATGTATAGGTATATATATATATGTGTGTATATATAGAGAGAGAGAAAGTCAAATGTTAAATGTCTTTATGAAAAATCACAGCGGCCACGTAACACCGCTTTATAAAATTGTTTCGAGGTAAATCCGTGACGAACGAGTTACCCCTTTGGGCTTTCGTTTGGTCCGAGAAAAATTTCACTTTGTGCGACTGATAATTCATTATGTGTCCCAGGAATCCACTGTGATCGCCGTAATAAGATCAAGATGATTCATAACGAGAGTCTAATTTACAAGTAAAAATCTCGACATTTGTTTATCTGTTTCCTCATGAAATATTTGATATATCTATTCGGACAATTGTCCATCTAAAAAATATTATATTAAAAATTTCATAGTACTATCAATGGTAGATACAAACCTATATGATATACGATAAATATTATTACAAAAAAATGTGCCTAAAGAGCATACAAATATTACGGAATTCAGCGGCGAAATTATGGAAAATTTATAATAAAGTAAATGTAAAATTTCCATTGGTCATTGAATCACACAATAATACTGATTTAATACATTTAATTATTGTGTAAATAACTCTTCTTTCACAAGCTGTCGATTAACTAGGCCATAAATTTAATTATCTTTCGAAGAACATTAAATGAAATACATAATGGCAGTCAATGTTAGCAACTTTGATAAGATATCCGATTATTCCGTAATAATTGTTAACAATATAATCTCCCGTATAATGTAATGTTTTTCCTGGCATGGTCGAAACACAGTGGTGTAAAATTGGCACTTCTCGCATTAGCGAATGTCATATATGTAATAAAGGGAAAGAAAGAAAATCTGACCGATTTTTATGTAATGATGATCATATAAAGATTTTCATGTAATACGAACGAGTCTTTAGGAACGGTCAGAAAACTACGATATTATTCTTTTTTCTAATTCATCTATGAATCTTTCGTAAAATCTTTTATGTATAATTATCGACACACTGAAGGAGCATGCTTCATCATCTTCATCATCTTCATCATCTTCATCATCATCATCATCACCATCATCATCATTATCATCATTATCATTATCATCATCATTATCATCGTCATCATCATCATCATCATCATCATCATCATCATCACCATCATCATCATCATCATCATCACCATTATCATCATCATCATCATCATCATCATCATCATCACCATCATCATCATCATCATCATCATCATCATCATCATCATCATCATCATCATCATCATAATCATAATCATTATCATCATCATTATTATCATTATCATTGTCATCTTCGTTTTTACTACAATAGCACTACGAATTCTACAAATAGCTGCTACGCGGATACATCAGCGCTTTGAGAAAGAATATTTAATAATGTATATTACATCCTCTATTTTGCAAAAAAGGAAAGAAGCCACCGCGCGATCATCTCAACTTCAAAATTTCCTTCTCCTCTTTCTCTTTCTTTTTTCTTTTTTTTTTCTTTTTTTCTTTTTTTATGCCACCTTTCTTTCTCACATTTCCTATTACTTTTAACCGGCATGAGTAAATCTTACGTTTTAATTCCTATTACGTACTAATTATTATGGAATAATTACCTACATTTGTAAACACGATAAATACAAAGTATGTGCGTACAGCCATGAGATGCTTCTGGTGTATCTTTTTTGGCAGTTTAAAATTTCCTTCACTCTTTATTTTTCCTTATCCTTCTTCCTTTTTGTTTATTTTCTATCTTTTATTTTTTTTTCCATTTTTTTTCCATTTTTCTTTTTGATGGGGGTAATAGCGATGGTGGTAGAGGGGGAAGAGGAATTAACATCAATGACTTCGACGCAGATTCGGTACTCCTCTTCTACCAAAACACGTTCTCCTTCCTCTTCGCTTGCGATATGATATATTTGTATATCTTCATATTAATACACGTATGTGTATATATTTGTATGTCTCTGTGTGTGTACGCGTATTTTTGTTTATGTATTCGTGTCGTGTGTGCGTGCGAATATGTGTGTACCTACTGCGAAGATGAAAAACGTTTGAGCGTAATTCTCACCGAGGTTCGAGCCGATTTAAAAACAAAACCAAAAAACAAAAAAAAACCTATCCTCTTTGAAAGGCTCTTCTTTCGGATATTTTCGAACAAAATCGTTTTCCATCGTCGGATTAGAAATGCACGTGTGAATACGTGCTTCTTTGGTTTTTACAAAAGAATGGAAAAGAAACGTGAAAAGCTACCATAGGTTCGTTGTTCGACGTTTAGTTTCCTTTTCATCTTTTTTTTTTTTATAACTCTAAACGCGTTTAAGTGTCAACTCTTTACAAATCGAAAAAGAGAAGATTCATTCGAAAATCTTCTTCGTAATATTGGAAATAATATTCTAATTAAAAAATTCGTTAAAATATAACAAAACGAATGATATTTTTCAACTAACGAATTTACATTATACTGTCACTTTCGCTTTCAAATTAAATGTAATACATTTAAATAAAAATTAACTTCGTAAAGAATTTGTAAAGAGTTTCTCCTTTTCGAACCCTTGTCTATAATCATAACTCTATCGTTTCTTGATCCTATCCCTTCTCTACATTTTTCATCGTTCTTCCACTAGAACAAATCGTAATCACACTCGAGTATCACTACAGTTTCACGAATATCTATCAAATTCTTTTTAGGCTCGTTTGCGGAAAAAAAAAGAATATATATATATATATATATATCCTGACAAAACGACCATCGATGTCCTACGACCTACGTAATACGTTATTTCTTTGCATCGATTTTATCGTTTTTCTCTTCTAGATCTTTTCAAGACCATTTTTCTTTTACAAGAATTCTTGATCTATAGCTGCTTTCGAAAAAAAATTTTTGTTGCGATCGTATCATCTTTTTTTCCACGCTCGTTCGTCAATCATCCTAACGAGTATTATATATATAATTCAATAAAAATATAGTTACGTATACATGCGTATATATAGGTATATATGTACATACACGTAACCATATCCATCTACACACACGCACACATACATATATATGTATGTATGTATATATATAGGTTGATATATTTCTATGCTTTTTTTCGCACTCTCTTGCTAAAGCATCGTCTTCTAATCGCGAGGTTTTAATCGGATTAGTTAATACACAATAAATACAACTACTGTTATCTATACGTATATATATATATATGTAATCATTATAATAATATTATGCTTAACGCGAAGTATCAAACGAGATAAGGACTCTCAGTCTTGAATAATGAAACGTCGAAAAAACAGTGGCCACTTCGAACTGGAAATTGGAGAAATTCGAAAAATCATCGAAAAATCATTAGGAAAAATGTGGTCGATCGAACGTCACGCAGCTTTCGCGTCGATCTTTTCCGATTAAAGGAAAAATATCGGTTTTTTCAGCCTCAGAATCTCAGTCATTGCTAATAATTATTGGAAGGGTCGATAAAGCGGTGCCTTTGTATGTGTTCTTGTTGTGGAACTAGGGTCATGATGCACTAAATCTCTCGTTTTTTTCCCTTCCATTTTTTCAACGGGAATGTGATAGATACATCGACTCGAACTTAAAATGATCTTTCGTTGGGATAATATGACGTATATCTAGTTCTTTCATTTATAAGTATGTTATAACTCGTGTTAGTATACATAACATACGCTCAAAATACGCGAATAATTAATTACGAATTATCGTTAACACAATAAATCATCACCATTAACGCACACGCTTTTACATATTACAAATTTCAACGATAGCAGTTCGCGAATGTAAATTCTTTTATTCCGAATGAAATACTATCATAAAAAATTATATGAGTACACGTGAAAAGATTCGTATCTTCTATCATTATCATATGATTCCGTGATCTCATTAAAGAATGAAATATATTTATATGATCGTTATCGTCGGATTACATGATAACGATCTGTAAAATCTTTAAAATTTGTTAGAAACTCTTCGGATATTTTCGCTTCAACTTAATCTCGATTGGTCTACGTGTGCGTCATTAAAAATCAGAGAATATCTCGCCATTGAAGGAATAATATTCACTACTTACCTTCGCGTATTTTCGAGGCTCCATGTATGTACACAACTTTGAAGATAGTTGAAAAGTACATGATGATATCCTTCCAGAATGTACATACCTATGTTAATGTACAGAAATTAGAAATTAAACAGGTTGATGAAACGGTATTATCACCAATAGTATCTTCGTATCGAAGTTCAATCGATGGTTCGTTCCTATCTCTGAAGAAACATCCATGTCCTTCCGATTGTCTTCTTACTGTGACTAGGTTCGAACGAAATGCAAAGCTATAATGAATTAACTTTTGATCGCAATTATTCGACATTGCTATGATCGCAATAAGGAAGACAATAAATCAAAAAAATCGCTAAACAACGCGAGAGGATGCTTGTTGAACGATTATTGAACGAATGAAAGATCGATGAATTGATAGTAGGCCCAAAATAATGAAAGTCCGAGACCGATCGAAATGACGAACGATTATCGAATCTAAAAACACGTATACCGAATAAAAATCCGATAATGAATCGGAAGAAAAATATTGTTTAGAGTTCCTCGGATAGAGCTATCGGTGCACGAGAGCCAGGCTTTAAATCTTTTACACCGACGCCTATGTCGTCTACCGGTACCGGAGGAGCCAACTTAAGTTGATTGCCGTTCACCTTGATGTCATTTACGGAGTGAGAACGGCCGTGAGTTAACAGAGGCTTCGCGGTAGTCTGATTGGTACTGGTGTTCGAATTCGAGCTAGCAACCGAGTTTGAGCTGGGACTCGAAGCGGAGTTCGTACAATTGGCCGTTGTATTCGAGCCAGAACTGGAACTGGAGTTGGTTTCTTGCGAGGTGCTCACGGAATGACCGTTGGGATTAGGAATGGACTTGGATCGTGGCTTCGCTTTGAGATTCGACGTAGAATTGTGATTACTTGGAATGGTTGCAGTGACCTCATGATCGCTCTCTCGGATGTGTTCAATAGTTGACTCGGGAGAGGATGTCTTTGCCATTATTCCACTGGATTTAGTCGAGCTCGAGAGCGAAACTAACTGATTGGCCGATTGGGAACGCACGGCATGTCCCCCCAACTTGTCCCTCAATGCCATCTGATAAGCTACCTCGAATGCTTGGCCCAACGTTAGGATGACTTCGGTTGCTTGGTCCTGAAACAAACGCGTGACCTCTCGCTTTCACTGATGAAAACGTTATGAATGTGTTCTACAGAAGTCCGCAGTATTACGTGGAATGTAAACAAATATTTCATAATGGAAAAACCTATGTTTTCGTTTGGACTGATATACGATTGTCAAATATAAACAAAACGTGATATCTTTTATTACAAAGTCATTAAAATGTCGTATATTATACATCTCAATGAATATGTATTTGTTTACATTCAGTACTCACTTCGGAATAAATAAGAAGTAATGTAAATTCACCTCTAGCTGTATTATTAAAATAAAATATTTTCAAACGTGAAATTAATATTACTCGAAATATGTAATTTAAGATATTATTTTTCTCTTAAAACGTATAACGCGAAACAATCGTTAAATTTATAAAATACCGTGAAACCATTTGCAATGTAAGTTTAGACAATCATCATCTGCTGTTATTAAAAATTTCAAATGAATAATAAAGCTCGCATTGATGTTCTTGACTAGCTTTAAGCTTTCAAGTTAGTTATATAGAACTTATAGCCTGAATCAGAATTTATTATACGACCTGGAAACTTTAAAAAGCAGTATCAAAGATGTACATGTACTCATACCGAGAGACGAAGGTATTTCAAAGTTGCAAAACGTGAGGAACAAGCGTGAAGTTTCATTCATAGAGTTCCCAAGCTTTGAGACTGCTCAAAAGTTTTGACCAAAGATCAAAGTATCAAACGTTACGAATAGGTTTTACCGCGCATAAGCCGTAACTTTGTTTCCAAACGACTACGATCGATAAGACTATTCCGTGATATAAAAACGGCATCCATTGAACGAGTAAATCGATTAAAAGGTCGTTTTACAATTAGATTGTGATCAATCTTGATTTCATTTTTTCCTGTACGAGTTTCAAATGTCGTAACAAAACAAAAACTGAAAGTAAAATAATGTAATGTAAATTTACCATAGTTGGCACGCAAAATACGTGACAGAAATGTGTGCGACTCGCATGATCCTTGGTGATGTACGCAAAATGTGTGAGATCGTCGGCATCCTGACAAGCACAGTGAATGTTGCGTATCTCATGTTCGCAAATTGGCTCCTATTTAATTGAAGAATTTGGAAAAACAGTGATATAGAAAGCGAGCGACCATACTCGTTTTAAATTCCAAGATTCTTAATCTTTTAACCATGACCCATTTTTCGTCTAGCTATCACATATTTTAAACATATGTTGATATCAATTATCTATTTTTCTTTAACAATAAAACAAGAGATAACTTAAATTACGAATCGAGTTTGCCTCGACTTTTAACTTAGTCTTGGAGTAAAGATCAAGAACTCTTGATACTCAACGAGATTAAAAATCTTACGTTGGTCAATGTATTCAAAAAGCGTACGCCCCGATAAGAGATGGCAAGAGTTATATCAGGCGTGACTCTGGTATCACGACAAGTCTTCTTGAGTTTTTGAATAGATTTCTTGGTCGATTCGGTACCTCTTAACTCTTTCACGACAGTGGAGCCCAGGTACTGTGTAATTGCAAAAACAATGCAGAGGTACCATCTTTTGTTCAAAAACAATTAAATGAATAAAAAGAACTAGACGATCGGACTTACGTTGGCAACGTAGGTGACGCAGCCAGTGACTAGAGCCTTGGGTTGATGCCTCCATTGCGTCTTTAAGGTAGACGGTACGCCAAATAATAATTCCGAAGGTGCTCTGATCTCGAGTTGTTCAGGAGCAGTGATCGCACCATTGTGCGAACTGGGTCGTTGGGGTGGCTGTGGAGCTGGTCTGTTTTTGCGATGCCTCAGTGTACCAGTATTCGTCGAATTTGTTACGGTTACCGAGACACTCCCGTTACTCTCCCCTGTTGTTTCCGGCAATTTCTCTCGTATTTCCTCCTTCAGCTGTTGTATATTCGTTTTCTGCAGAGACCAACAACGACGAAACTATCGTCATTCATATGTCCCGCTTATTCGAAAGATCGAAACTATCACTGAGATGCTTCTTTCTCACGGTATTTTCGTAAATAAGATCAAGATACGTTATAAAGTTCATACGATGTGATCTTAAACGATTTTTCCTTTTTTCATTTATCGTTAGAAAAAATGTATATATATACCGAAGATCAAGAAAAAAAATCGTATTTTCATTTACCGATAACGTCGTGCTACGTGAGGTTATCACTCGGAAAGAAGAAAAGAAAAAATATGTGCGTGAACGCGAGAAGTGATCAGACGAGTACCGTCTGACAATGCGTTTCTGCGTACACTCGATGAGATTTTATTGGATCGCACCTTAATGTAAATATCGTGGCTAATTGGAGAGGTCGTATCGTAAAGCTTTCGCATATAATGCGTGAACTTGCGCGCGCACTCGCGAGGATACGAGGATACGTATCGAAGAGCAACCTTTCAGCCTGATCATTCGTGCGATACCTAATGCTTTTTGTTCGGAATTCTCGAGCGTATCAGACAATGCCAGATAGTACCCCTAACGCACTAATATGGACCAGTCACCACCCACGAAGCCCTTCGCTTCGCGCTCTCTTAATTAGCTCATTAAATTCCGCTAATATCCCTTCGTCGATGCGACTCGTCGATCGACGCGTCAACTTGCCGATCTTCTTCTTGACTTTCCCTTACCATGTGATAATCCTGACAAATTGGTCTCTTACGCTTTTCCGCTTGACGATCGACAAGCGTCAATCGAATTTGAAACTACCTACGTTCCGTTGATACCGTCGTTCAACGAACCGATCGACCGAGTCTCCCTTTCTCTCTTTCTATTTCTCTTTCCCGATTCCACGGTTCGAGTTCTCTTTTAATCACACTTCCGAATTGTATACCATACCAGGAATCATCCTGCGTCACATCCGTCGGACAATAGATTTTGTTATACAACAGTAAAGATCGTTTGTTTCGAAAAACCGATCTTTCGTATTTACAATTACTCAACCGTGTAGAGTTCCCCTCACGAGATTAACGAAATTTCTCTTACTCTAATTCATACAAGTTCAATTTTAAATTGATTTAATAATAGCTAAGTAATGACTCGTTCGAATCTAAATAAAGTTTGCATTGCTTTATCGGATCGCAGATATACAAAATTGTTATATATATATATATATATATATATATATATATATATATATTGATATGATATATATTATATAATATATATAAGATATGATATATATTATATAATATATATATATATATATATATTGATATGAAATAACATCTTCCTTTTATAACGAAGAAATTTTCTCACTGACTTCTTCGAAAAGAACTTTCCAAAACTTCGCAATGTTCTGGTGTTTCGTAGTTTTCCCGGTTTCAACAAATTTTCCGAAATTTTCCGCGTTGTTTTAATAGCGATCGATAGAAGCTTCCAACACGGGACGTACTTTCTACTATAACTCGTGAATAATAATGTATTCACGAAAGTGGTTTCGACATATCACACCGCAATAACCACTGCATTTGACACAAATATATATCATGCAACCGTAAATTCTCTGATTAATCGTTTAAATATAAATCAACCAGATTTCTTTGATTCGGTTTCAGAATAAATAACATTAAAATTAAAGAAAAATCGAATCGTAAATACATTAATAGGCAATAACTCGTTAGATATATACATATATTAAAAAAACGTTCGACTTACCAAGGTGTTCAAATCCTTATTGAGATCCTCGAGGTTAGGGCCAGTACCGTTCCGTGTCTGAGCTCGAGGATTCGGTCCACTGACGGAAGCCAGGATTCGCTTTCGATGTGCAGGCTTCTGAATCTCTAACACTGCAGCCAGCTCGACTTCCCAGATGCGACTCACGCGATCCATATCGGTGTAGAGATGTTTTCTGAAGGTCTCCATATAATTTTCCATATGAATACTTTTCAACCATTCGTCCACGCTCTGACAATGACTACCAAGACGCTTTTCCACGCGTTTATTCAACAAGCCGGCAGCGTCCATAATTATAGCACGTTCTTGATCACTATTGATTCCCATGTCTCTTAAGTCGGACTCGTCCAGAACTCCGTTCTTCGAGTAAAAGATTTAAATATTTAAATGATCAGTAAAATCAAACCCTTAAAAGCATATATATATATATGCCTAGATACTTACTATAAACTCAAGATCATCGAAACCATAATTTATAAAAAGAGATTCATAATCAGCGAGTCCTAAACTCGCTAACCATTGACCGACCGATGTGGAAACGATAGGACTGCTACTAGTATCGGAACTTAAGCCTGAGAATAAAAAAATGAAAAATATATTTATTCGTTATGTTCGTATTCTATAAAAGAACGCGTTAACATTCAATTGCCACAAATTTCATTCGAAAAATTAGAAATATGACGATCCTAAGATATATGATTTCATTACCTAATCTCGTTTGGAATTCTTTCTCGAGTTCAGTGACGAAAACTGATTCTCGTACGAGTCCTGTACCAAAGGACGCCATGATCTCAGAAATTTTTGCCCATTCTTCTTGCTCATCGAACGGACTCATTATGCTAAGTGATTTTTCATCTCTCTCACGATCCCTATCCGATAATCGGAAATTCACTTCGTCGTCTTCAAGACGTTCTCCACCACCACCACCCTCCCCGCCGGTTCCCATTCCGCATGCAGTCTGTCCGTAAACGTTTCGCAAACGGCGCAATGTACGCGGTCGCTCCGCTGTGACGGAGCCCTTTAACAAACCTGTTGATAAACATAACAAAATTTTGTATAAATATCTAACACGCTAAGAAGCTTTTTATTGTTATACCTTATCATTCAAATCATTGTTCTATTTTTTTGTATCTAGAAATTAGATTTTGAACTAACAATGCAGAAAGAAAAAAACAAATTTATAAAATTCCGTTCATTATCGAGGAATTCGTTAGAAAGAAGTTTAACTATAAAATATGAATTTATTGACTTATAATTGCGGTTCATCGAATGAGAGATGAATATCATGCATTTTTTAGAAGAGAAAAAAGAAAATTGACTCGTGCATAGCTTTCATTTCATTGACCACGAATCTTACTATCCAATCGATAGATATTTCAAGTGGATACCTGTCTACCCACCATAAGCCGCATCCATAATGCATATATCTATGCATCACTTACATACATAGACATATATCGATAAATACGTTGAATATTTATTGTAAAATCGTCATTGTTCGATGTTCTCGAGAAATTAATTTTTTCGAAAAGAATTAAGTTTGACAGAAAGCCTCATACTATTTCGTAAAAGATATTGTCAAAAAAATGTATCGTTTGTTTCTTCGAAAGACAAAACGGACGTACTTCTATAGAGAAACGGAAAAGATTAAATCCTATGTGGTACGTAGTTCGATCAATGCTTCGATCAGATACGAACAATACATATGTCCATACTTGTGTTCTCGTGGAGAACGAATACGGATAAACGGACGTCACAGAGAAAAAATTCGTTTGAAGTTCGACGTTCCGTAAAAAAAAAGAGAGAGAGAAAGAGAGAAAAAGAGAGAGCGCAGAAGGGAAGGAAAAAAGTGTAAGAAAAAAAGAAAAAACATTTCCGAGGGTCGAATGATTTACAGATAACCAACATTTTTTCCCCGTTCTTCTTGTCGGTCATCGGGCAGGAATTTTAAAAAATATATAGATACGTATGTGCTCGTCCGCTTACAAAGTTACTTACAGTCGAGATGATGCAGCTCGGTTAAAATCATACTCGTGAAAGAATGCAAATATAAAGCCTTCGTTTTTTTTGAAGCAGTGTATAGTTTGTTGTGTATAATTTGTTGATGAGTATAATCAAACTAGATAGTGGAATTAACAAAAAAGTATCGAGGTAATTATCTCTTTTTTAAATAAAAATTGTATATTACGATTGTATATTATCATACTTTTAACTATTATTCATCATCATTTAAAAAAGATTATACATATGTATATCCACACTTTTTTACTGGGTATCGTTAGATACAAAGAATCAAATATCTTATTTGAGATAGAATAAAAATTCTGAATAAAAACATGATCGCAGGCATAATAAAAGAATTTGAACGGAAGAATATTTCGAAGTAATACATTCTATATAGAAACAAAAATATCTATCTATTTCTATCTGTCTTTCATGTTGTATTACATACGCGTAAATCGATATTATATTTCTTCAATCATACGATCCGAGCATATATAAATATTAAAAAAATATGGTATTGTGTAATAAGTACTTATTTTGAGTTTTCCTCTTTTAATATATTCGTCCTTCTTGTTCAAATTTAACGTTTCTCTTTTCATTTATCTAGTTGCTACGTTATGTGTGTGTATATATGTATATATTATATCTGTTTTTCGTATTATTCATTACATGAAAAATCCTCGTACCTTTACCACCATCTTTTCTACAATATAAACAAAAAGCTTAATATAAAGATGTAAAATAATAATCCAGTACCGTTGAAGTCCAAGTTGAAATAGACAAATTAAAATGAAAGAAAAAGGAAAAAAAAAAGAAAAAAATTAAGTCTCTCCGCTAATGACATCGGCTTGACAAAATGGCATCACGAAGAAGGAAAGCAAGTGAGTAGTCTTGTATTCCCGTCAGCTATTCTGAAACATTATTTCCAGGAGAATGAAATGAATTTACGGTCGGGATGATCCTGACTTTCGTTTTTAAATTCAACGAGAACGAGATCGCAGCAATTTCTTCTCTTATATTTAAACATCGCGTCCTGATTTTCCCACTGGCTTCGACTAACTCCTTCAACCCTCTGTATCTCTCTTTTCTCTATTTCTCTCTTTCTCTCTTTCTCTCTTTCTCTCTCTCTCTCTCTCTCTCTCTCTCTCTCTCTCTCTCTCTCTCTTTCTCCCTCTCTCTCTCTCTCTCTCTCTCTCTCTCGTGTTTCTTTCTGCACTCGAGTTTTTCAGAGACACTCCCTTTCATTGGTAGTGTGAGCAAGGGGAGGGTCCTTATTGTGGTCTCGCATTATTTCGTCGTCACGAAAGGACAATTCCTCGTTTTCAAACCACGACACAATCGGCGTTGGCGGCTTCGCGTCTCTACGATTGAAGAAGAAAGAAAGAGATAAAGAGAAAACGAGAGAGAAAGAAAGAGAGAAAGGAAAAAAGAGAAAATGAGAGAAAGAGAGAGAGAGAGAGAGAGAGAGAGAGAGAGAGAGAGAGAGAAAGAGAGAGAGAGAGATGGGAAGAAGAAGAAGAGAAGGAGCTGCAAAAAGGAGACTCTTTCATACGAATTTCGCAAATGAGAATTCACTCGAATGCGCGAGTAGTTAGAAAGAGAGTAAGAGAGATAAAAAGAGAGATAGAGAAAGAAAGGAGGTGGTTGTAAGTAATAACCATACACGATGTCTGCCTTTCAAAAAAGCTTCGTGTCCTTTAATGCGCGAAGAAACATGACTAGTGACGTATACATACACACATACATACATACACACACACATATTATATATGCATCTTTGCATATATCTGTGTATGTACATATGTATACATACGTATAAATGTAACTCGTATGAACTTGTATATACATACAAAATGAAAAGCTCATAAAAATACTAAATGAAGAAATGTGGTATAGAGAGGAGAAGATGGAGCAGGAGGGTTGATATAAAGAAAAAGAAAGAGAAAGAGAGAAAGAGAGAGAGAGAGGGAAAGAGAAAGAGAGAGAGAGAGACAGAGAGAGGGAAACTCTCGCACCGCATTACAAGCAGCAAACGTACGTAATTTTAATTAAAGCTCCATGACGAGAAAGCGTCGCTTGCTGTCAAGCCACCGACGTTATATTATGTAGGTAGTTATTCAAGTCATATACACAAATTACGTAAATCCTCATCATCACACCCTCCTTCGCGTCCCTACACTTTCTGCTTGCTCTACTTGCGCAACGCGCGCACACCTTCCCTCAATCCATTTCTCAAACTTTCTTTTCTTCCTGTGTATCCTCTATGTACTCTTTTATCTGTGTTCATCATCTTATTTCTCCTTTATTTTTTAATTTTTTTTTTTTTTTTATAATTCTCCTCTCTGATAAAATAGTAATATTATCTTTACGAAAAGACTCGACTTTCACTTTAAGTTTAAATCATTGTTGTAAGATGTTATTAATTTACTTAATACATTGATTCCTTTTTTTCCATTCGTTGTTTTCGTAGCTATTAATTACGAATGTTTTTTTCTCTTTAAAACGTTACGCGATCGATCGTATAGATTTCATTCTACTATTACTATATACATAATATTAACTTTCAATCGTTATCTCTCGAATAATATTTCATTCCTAAAAGAAACTATCGGAAGGTTTGACTTTGTTTAGTCGATTTTCCGTGTTTGGTGATTCATCCTTATCGGTCTTGTGCCGTCGATGACGCATTTTTTTCCACGAACGATTAGAATCGTGTCAATGAAAAAATACTTACTTACGTACAAACCAATAACACACCGGTTTAAATTTACATCTGATTTTCTAATCTATCATTGAATTTATGTTAATGAAGATTATTAAAAAAAAATTGATCGTTAGATAAGTTCTGCTTTGAATTACATGAATTTCAAGCATTTCAGTTTAAAGATTTATTTGCTATAAAAATTCACTAGCATGTATATGAACTAAACGAAATGAAATACTTGCAAAAACCGAGATATCATTCTACTATGATTTTACGACGTATAAGAAGAGAAAGAGAGACAAAAAATCTACAAGCAAAAGGAACGCCAAACACCATTTAAGATATCTTTAATTCTTAAACAATAAATATTTCCTCTTATCTGACTCATTCTCTCTTTCTCTCTCTCTCTCTCGTTTTATGCTTTCTTACTCGACTGGAAGAGATCATCACCGTTACATTATGATGGGTGCTAACTTCCGCTTCTCTTAATTTGCCTCCTTTTCTCTCTTTCTACATTACTCTCTTCGTACCAAAGGATATATGATGCGGTCCATTAAAGCAAGGAAAATCTGCGACGGTTTTGCTATTCCGACGACGGCCATAAACGTTAAAAGCTATCCTTGCGTAAATAAATGCTTTGAAAAGCGTACACGTTCCATGACCTACGACAAGAGAACACTAAATCTATCTTTTTCCTTTCATCTCAATTTAAGTATATATTAGAAAAAGCAAAGTTTTTTCATAATAAGACGTACCACCGCATTTTTTAAAACCTTAATGTAATATCTTTATAAATAAATGAGAAATTGAAATGAAATAATACAAAAACTGTTCTATCTTTTACAGAGTTAAACAGAAATGTAATAAAAAATATTTTTATAGCAATCTTAAAATATTTAAATAACTAGAGAAAGAGAGAGAGAGAGAGAGAGAGAGAGAGAGAGAGAGAGAGAGAGAGAGAGAGAGAGAGAGATTCAAGCCTAACTATGCCTGGATGGCTAGAGCTTTAAACCTTCGTTATTTGTTACGGGCATATATATATATCTATTTATACCAGCAACTGGGATCAACGAATCTTAACCGATTGTGGGTGCTTGTCATCTCATGTTCTTACTCACACCTGCCATCAAGTTAATCATTCGAGAAAGCCAAGCAAAGAGAAATCTAGCGTGAAATTGCAGTATCATATAAGTCAATTGTAATTGATTCGGCTCATAATATGATATCGTTACGTATATTTCATTTGTTGCATTTTAATTGGTAGTAGACTCGTTCGCGCGTGAATAGATTAGAATGGTAGATAACATCGGATAATCGTTCACGACTCTCAAGACGATTTATCTCAATGCATTACATTACCTTCCGCTCAGATAACAATCAGCCTCGAGCATACGTTCTGTCAAGTTTAAGTGGCAACGATTATGCGACGCGGTGATTCGTCCTCTACTTAACGCAGGAACAGTTCAATGAAATAATAACGTCGTCGTTAAACCGTGCTATACTATCTGGAATACAACGCCATGTAGATAAAAAAAATATCGAATTATCTATCATCTATATTCTTTAGAGATAATTATTATCAATTGCATTATCTTCCCGCAAAAGATGGACTCATTGTGAAACGCAATAGTTGTGTCGTATACGATTAGAAAGATTATTTTTTTTATCAACTCTGTCAGGCTTATTATCTAAACTGAAATAGATAATATTATCATCTGAGCAATATCCGTATGCTGACCTTGCCATTTGTTATTTTAATCCTTTCACCGTCGATTATTTTCTATTTTTTTGCAGATTAAACGAAAATTTAATTAAAATACAGGTAGAGTCATAAAAATTGATAAATCTTACGAGAATCCTTCTGTACCGTTTTCTAAAATTTATACTGAAAATTCTTCAACGTTTTTCAACAATAAAAAAGAAAGGAAATAAAATGCCAGTGAAGAATAAACGAAAATACCACACGATACTACAAGCTCCGCTTATAAATATCCTAGGCCAAGCATCGACCGTAAATTGGAACGATGAGTAATCGAATTTACTACGAGTAAAAAACACGTTGAGAAAATTGACGTTGACAGCCTATCACAAAATACTATCAATAGAAAACATCCTAAATAGACAAAAACTACTTTACCAGAAAATACTTTATATCATATTCGAACCAACATACCGTGAATGTGAATTTTGAAAAGAAAGAAGCGAACCATATATTTTTTACATAGAGAAACTTTAAAGAAATAATAATTCAAATGTTAATTAATCAACATTTTTTTACCTTACTGTTTAAAATCATTCTTTATTTGGAAAAAAAGAATTTCTTTTTTTTTCGACAAATATCATTTAAGTGAAAGATCGTTTTGATGTATTATAATTTGCCAATGACAAATATTTTACGATACTTACAGTCGAATTGTAATGGTGCGAGTCTTGGGACAGCGAGCTTGAACGCCAGAGACCAAAGTTAGAAAGCCGTCTAAGAATATCAGAATTGCGAGGCGAGAATAGACCAGAGAAATAACATTAAGTGAAAATCTACCGTTATTCGAAGCTACGGAAATATCAGAAACGATGGAAGAAACTCGATGTATTTATACCTATCGTGCTCCTGTCCTCCTTTTCTACAAATTCTCTGTCACTCTCTTCGTAGTTGGATGAGACTCGTTATTTACATCAACAATTTTTACATTCACGACACACCAAAAAAAGAGAAAATCATCTTTCCATCTAAAGGAATGTACATACTCTTTGGTTTTCAACTTGCTTACCTCTTCAACGCCTAAAGCAATCTATGCTATCTCTGATCCTTTAAAATCAAATTGAAAGACGAATTACAAGGACGTTAATTAACAAAAACCTTTTCATGGAACTACGTTAACGTAAAAATATAACTCTATCACATCGACGAATAATATCGTTTCAGCGAACATACATAACACACGAATTAATAATCATCAAGTTGTTTCTTCCAAGTGGATTTATTCAGAAAATAATCGACTTCCTTGAAGTGCATACGTATGCATGTAAGTAACTATGTACGGCGTTTATTGAAACACTAATTAACCGCACGACATTTTTTCCGCAACTACAAAGTAAAAGAGGACAAAGTTATTTCGAGACAAAAGAAGGGAGAGAGACAGGGAGGAGGAGGAGGAGGAGAGAGAGAGAGAGAGAGAGAGAGAGGAGAGAGAGAAAAAGAGAAAGAAAGAGAGAGAGAAAAGAGGACAAAAAAGAAAAAATGCACAATCCTCACCTCGAACAGATAGTACTGGAGTAGTCTTCGCGACGTGACGTAATCCGTGTCGTCGTACCGTGCAAACTATTATTACGTCAAGGGAACGTAAAGAGCAACAAGTATCGCGGTTTTTGCGAAGCACGCCAGGAACTTCGAACACGCGGTATACTTGCCGAGTGCACGTGGCATGACTGAACACACGCATACACGAGCGATTGCTCTTATATACACACTATACCAATGCGAAAGAAGGATTGCACATTTGGAAATAATAGAAGCAACGAAGAAGATTGTCCCCTCAGTCATACTCTTTCTCTCTCACACACTTCTCTCTCTCTCTCTCTCATTCTTTCTATCACAGATGTGCACACGTTTTATCGTATACTCGCCCTCTCTTTGGTCAACTTTCTCATCTCTTTCCCTCTCTCACTCATTCCTTTTACTTCGAAGATCCGCTTCCCTCCTTCCTCGACTCTGTAAACATTTTTTATCCCTCTCTCTCTCTCTCTCTCTCCTGCATTTTATTTTGCATATAACTGTCTCGTTTCTTTCAAGTGTTACGAAAATAGAAAAGAAGGTAAAAAGAGGAAGGTCTTCTTCTATCCTTCTTTCTCCATCCTTACTTCGAAGTTACGAACGCGCAACGAACGAGCAACGAACGACGATCGAGTTTTCCAACGTGACACGCCCTAAACGAGACTAACTCGGCTCACCACCTGTCTATCTACGTATCCTCGATCAATGTAGGATCGAACGTACCCATCGATCGTTCTTCTCGAGCGAGATGGTGCACGTGGCTTCCACCTGCTCTTCCTCCTCCTCCTCCTTCTCTTCAATAACCAGCTTCCCCTTTCGCGATGCACGAACTCAGAGATATCCTCGACACCTCCACCTCACTAGAAACGGAGGTTTTACGAGGACAACGTCGTAGAATTGCTTTTCCATCTCTCTAGATCTCTCTCTCGTCGCCAAGACGACATTCTTTCTACATACGCCGACTCGACTCGTCGACTCCACTCGAGTCTAATAGAATCAGCTGACTTCGACGAAAGAAGATATATGACCTCTCTCGGACTCTCGTTCCTATCGATGTTTCTCGTTTAAACCCGTGATCACACTTTCCAACGAACGCTCCGACCTTTTCTTGGCATCTTTCACGTTTGAAATGATACCATGCGAGAAAACAAAATTATCTAAAATGATTGACTATTTCGTCTGAAACTCACGACGAAACTCTTCGACGTGCCGCAAGGCTGCTTAACGAGACGACTAATTCGAACGTGTTGGGTCCACGAGCACAAATGAGGAACAGTGAGGAGAAAGAGGAGGAAGAAGCGGAGGTGTGGTGGTAGTGGTGGCAGAAGAGGAGGATGAAGAAGAGGAGGACGAAGAAGAGAAGGAGAAGACCTCGACACCCGCACTACCGTCTGTCTGACAATACGCTTGTGAGAAGGACAGAAAGTGAGAGTGAGAAGGCATAAGAGAAAGAGAGAAAAAGAAAGAGAGAGAGAATGCCGCCTTCTCCGTTTCTATGTATTTGTATTTGTCTGTGAGTGTCTGACCGTCACAGAGGAAGACGAGAAAGAGAAAAGAGGAAGAGAGAAAGAGAGAGAGAGAGAGAGAAAGAGAGGGAGAGAGAGAGAAAGAGGGAGAGAGAAAGAGAGAAGAGAGAAAGCGAGAGAGGGACAACTAGTGGCCAGAGTAAGAACGTGCGAGTAGTATGGAAAGATGACCCCAGATATGGGACTAGCACTCGACGGGACCCCGGACCGAATCGCACTGCGTTGTGTCGAGTCCAAACCCGGGGCCCTGACCGATCGTTTAACCGGAGAGGGACTCTCCCTCTCTCCCTCTTCCTTCCTTCCTTCCACCTCCACCCAACCGTCTCTACGTGGGATCGTGCTGGCACAACCTGCGAGACAACTTGCATTCCAAATTTATGCACCGTGCACGCATCGCGTGTTTTCGAAATAAGAACGAGAATTTCTCTTGCAAAGTACGATGACTTTTTCGTATCTCCAAGCAAGCGTTTTCTACGAGTAAACATTCGTTCGAGGATTTTCCGAAAGATTTCTTATCGTCAAATGTGTCATCTTATTGCTGATCATTTTTATAATAACGGCTATAGAATTGAAAAGATCTAACGAAAACAAATATCATTTTACTTGGATAAGTAAAAGTTTATGACATTTACAAGAATATCGGAAATACGATTTTCTCACAAAACATAACGATAATAATTTGACAGAGAAAAGTTAAAGAAGTGTATTTCTTTTGCTATCTGTCTACGTGGCCAGACAATACGATTAGATCTCTTTCAAGATTCTTTCATTGTATTACGAATGTAAGTTTGTTCGAAGAAAGATTTAACCGAGCGACGCTAAGAAAAAGATCTCCTAAAAGACTTATCTACCTTTCCTGCTCGGCCATCGATGTCTCTTACAACCTAGGTAACATGTCATGCATGTTACCTTAAATGTTTCCTCGCACGTATTCTTTTAGATTTATCAATGTATGATTTACCAATTCGCCATTCTTTACTATTCATCGATGTAACGCATACGATTGTATAAAACATTTTCTTTTGTATTCTTTCTATAACAAATTGCATAATTATAACTTCTATATAATCTTTTCGATAATTAAAATTTCATAAAATAAAAGTAGATATATATAAATGTTAAAATGAACGCATTAAAAAAAAATATCTTGTATTTTTCATTAAATTATGCAAACTCTTTTAATTTTGAAATACTGCACGAAATTGCAAAAAAATTTAATCATTGTATGTACGTATGAGTTTAAAACAAGGCTGTTTTGTCGCAAGGTCGACAATTTAGGCGATTAGCATGAAGTATTTGAGAGCTCAGGGATCTCGGAAAACCTTGACACGACCCTGACGAGAAGAATTGAATGACACAGGCAACGCAATGAATACCACCGCCGTACGAAGAGTATGCTTACAGATGGTAAATGTCGTTTCCAGCTGACCAGACATGGTCATTGTGATGTTAATGAACACAGGAAAAAGCATTTTTGATCAAGCAAATCAACCTCCTGTTTTGTGTAATATCCGTGTAGAAATAACGTGTTATTCGTATTTCTATCTTCATCCAGAAAGATATTAGAATTAGAAAATATAACACATTTCAAGAATCGTTTTATAGACCTTAAAGTAATACTCAATATATTACGAAACACTTGCAGATATTAAAAAATTAAAAGGAAAGCTAAAAATTGAAAATTAAATAAAAGATAAATGACATATGGATAAAAATTAAATTATCAAAAAAGTAAACGTAAGTTAAATATCGATATGAAAATTTGAAATTATCGATATTGGGTAGAAAACGAATCTAATGCGAGTAGGTAAAAATTTCAAACAAGTTCTAATCAAGATCCTTAACGTTGGATTACGACACAAGATTATGTACGATATCTTGGCGAAACTAAGAACATAATTAATGGCTCTGTTAAAACGATCTCTTTAAAGAATTTCTTTTTTAAAAGTTTTACGTTCTTGACGAAACGATCTATCGAAGATCGAAATACAATGCAATGATAAATCGAGTGTCGATAAACGATCATAAAAAGCTTATTCATTGGTCATGGATAAGCTTTAGAAAGCGTTTTAAATCATATTGTACATATGTCATTGTACTATGATAAAGAGTGATCTATTTAGACGTTTAATTAAAATCATACTCGAATTAAGTGATTCTCTTTTTGTGATGAGTGGACGTTGTTCGAAGCAATAATAATGGATATATGTATGTATGTATCTATGTGTACATAGAACAAGTACACACGAACATATATAACATCAAAAAGACGAGGTCTTCTCCGTCGCGTGTGAGTCACATCCCACGATCCAAACATTCCTGCGTGATGTCATAATATATGTTCCCGAGCATACGACAGTATCGTTAATTTTTTTATTTCTCGCAACGCAAAATCGCCACTCGTGACGAGTGTTCTATGTACCAACATTTTATTACCAACTCGAAAATATTAATTATGAACGAACGAGAGATATCATTGAAATTAATGTCACGTTATACTGATTTACGTAGTTTCGATATTTTCATTTTTTCTTGATGGAATTCTCAGAATATTTATACGTTCATACTTTTCTAATTAAAAATGTGTATTATCCATTGTAAACATTGTGAATTGTTTCTTCGATATTGAACATATATACTAGGAATATGATTTCTTTATCGTGATCGAGTAAATAAGAACACTCGTTCAGTGTGCGTATGGATCTGGAAAGACCTATTACGCCATTATGAGATATAATACTAGACGACTAACGAAGTTGAATTAATAATTATATCATTGATGAGTCATCGTAACAAGTCGTGCGAATGCCAGAGTATCCTTTCGCGTGAATGATAATTTGAAATTCTCGAAATCCATGAAGGCATATTATATTTTCATTTTTACTCTACGATGAAAAGTACACACATACATAGATATATACATACGTATGTACAATATATACACTTCGAGATTGTATAAATTTGAACTTATCGCTCTTTATGATAATTTTTCGAAATTTTTAAAATTGTATTCTAATTCTCCCCTATAATCCCTAGGTCAAAGCACCCGTATTTTTTTTTTTCTGTACATTAGATAAGGTATACCACCCATGCGTGTTACTAGGAACTGGTCGTGATAGAAGCTTTACCTTACGAGATAAGAAAGTTTGAAGAAACGCAGCATTTTCGACTTACCACAGTTCGCTGAGCTAACAATGAATCTTTGGAGTACGTTATACGAGAACTCGAGATAATCGAAAGTATAATACATATACGAATTTACTATCAAAAAAGAAAAAAGAAAAACGAAAAAGAAAAGAGTAGATATGCCAAGAGAAAAATAGATAATTCAAGCTGAGATTGCAAAAAAAAAAAAAGAAAAACAAATCAAATCTCGAACGACTACAATTCATATACGTAGATAAATGTATTCCATTGTTTATACTGTATCATTTGGCGGTCAATTTTGTTATAACAATACGAGTACGATACTTCTTTCAGAGCTAACGAGAAAATTGTTGTTCACGAAGAGAAATGCTTTCAAGTTCGAATATTGAAAATAAAGAACAATAGAGATCGGGTTAACGAAGAAAATAAAAGAAATAATCAGTTCATTCAGAGTCATAGTACTTAAAGCTCCATGTGTAAGTGTATCCGGGCGAAGTGCTTAAAGAATTAAAGTGGCCAAGAAAGAGGGAGAGAAAGAGAGAGAGAGAGAGAGAGAGAGAGAGAGAGAGTAGACATAGAGAAAAGAGAAAAAGAGGAAGAGAGATCGCGACAAGAGGAGTTTCCCTATTGAAGCTAAATGGTTGTACTTTAACTGAGAACATTCGCGTTGTGTGGTTGTAAAAAAAAAAAAAATATGTAACAGAACGCAGTACCGTTGTATCGCATTACATACCGGCTTCACGCCGTTGCGTTGAAAACGCGCACGCGATTATTAAACCGGCTGTCCGATGTTACCCGCTGCCGGATGTCATAACGTGGTTTGTCTTATTGTCACCAAACCATTAACATTCTCATGGCGTTGGTACGACGCCAAAACCGACGTACGTTTCTTCGCGAAAGTCATGGTGAACCGTTCGGCAACGAATCGAGAGAGTCGTTCGCGTTAGATTTTTCAAATCAGCTTTCGTTTACCGTTCATTGTTTAATAGGACGAGTTCGTACGAACGATGAAAATCTTTTTCAATCGACTTAATAAAATGTATTTTCTTTTTTATTTAATTAATCAATAAAGTTATGGACGACTCGTAAGATAATTTCGAAATCGAATAAGCGTCTACAACTTGTATAAATCGATAAGGAGTATATCATTTATATATTTCGTTAAAAAAACATTTGATCCAGAAAAAGTAACGATCCATAACCTACGACAAATGACACGATGAGAATATTTAATGATAAATGAAACGAGAACGTATGATTTGGCTATGTCGACAAAAAGGAGAAAAAAAAGAAGGAAAAAAAAATAAGCAAATACAATTATCTCGAAAGTTATGCGTATGTAAATCCTCCTAACGACGTGTGTAATTTGTAAGAAAAGAAAGATAAAAAAAAAGAAATAAATATTAAAATTATCGTACGATGAGCGATAACTCGTTAAGAAGCGGAAACTCACGCGTCAATACGTACACGAACACGCCGTCCTTGTAGTGGCAAAATGTCCGGCAATGAACTATCGCATTGCAAAATGTGAAAGCGATTAAAATTCCAACGGACGGACGAGTCTCTTTCTCTCTCTCTCTCTCTCTTTCTCTTTTTCTCTTTCTCTATGTTCTGCGTTACTTCTATGAGGTTCTCCTCGCGACTCCTTTTAGCTCCGAGTTACGTGAGAAGAATGTATACTTTTTAAGGTGAGCCCACTTTTTACAATGAAAACAAATAATTTGAACGATTCTTTGAACATACGATTACCCATTTAACTTTCTTATTTCACCACGCGAAAACAATGCTCATTTGTTCGCCGTTTCTTTTATCAGAGAAAGAACAAATACCTAATTAATCGATTCACGCTTCGAGAGCGAACGAAAACAACGCTTAGCCGGTCGAAGCGTCGCGTACCTACTGACTCTCCTGAGACAGAAAATCATCGTGTCTGTCCGCTGTCAGATAAGAATATCTATCGTCAGCCATCCACGCCTCTACTACGTATACGTACGTAAACGTATGCGTGTCTGTGTGTGTGTGTACACATACACGTACGTTAATATGTGTGTACGTCTTTTGTGTGTACGTTTCACGTTTATCTGTACGCGTAGAAGACAAAAAAAAACATACAAAGAGCATATGCGAGGAGAAGGAGTCGTTCAGGTAAAACGATACATTCTGTGTTGTCGTTAGTCGCTCTAAATGTAACGATGATAATGTTACCAAACGTATGCAAAACAACAATATCGATGACACTTCGATACGCGTGCGAAAAGTCTCGTTACGGGAGGCGTTTCTCGTGGAATTTACGAACAAAACTGTTTATTTGATGAACGATAAAATCTGAAAAAGATACTAATTGGTTATTTTTTTTATCAAACCAAAAATTGCATATCGATTCATGATTGTGAATTATTCGATTCAACGAGCCAATAGTAATCGAAAAAGATTATGAACGATCTCTAGATAAGTTAGAATAATTATTTGAAAAAAGAGAAAGAAGAACGTGTGTAATCGATGTTATTAATACAATCTCACCTTGCCCTAGTTGGATCGACTCACCTATCGTGATGATTTTTTACATTCATTACTCAGCAATGATGTATAAATTATTTCTACATTACAACGCCTGATTGCTTATATTTAAGACAAGTTATCCTTCAGATAGTTTTCAATTGTATGTTAAATATAATCGTAAAATCGATAAATAATGACAATTTTAACCGTTCAAATATGCTTCTCACTCACTGGACTTGCGCATTTACAAATATTTAGAGAAACTATTTGCTCGTCAGCTTTGTAATGGTATAGCTGATTAAATACAATTAAATAGACATTAAGTAGTTATCGAGCTTTACTGATAGGATAAATTAAAAATTTTGAAAGTGCGTTTAAAGAAAAAAAAAAAACGAAATATAGCTGAAACATGCATTAGTATATAAAAAATTATATGCAATTTATCAACAAAATTTAGAGAAGAATGAATATTCAGATCATATTGTAAAGAAATATGTTGAACAAAGTAAATACTGTATTCACTGACCTGTAACCGAAGCATCGAAGAGAAAAGTCGAATTTCGGACGAAATTCTTTAACAAATTTACTTCTTATCTAACGAAAGAGCGTCCATATGTAACATCTTTTAATCTCATTCCTCACAATCGCATGCATCGTTACATAAGAACGCCTTCGTTATTATGAAAAATGCAAAGTATAGATAATTGGACGAGACTTTTTATATGTGTTCGTGTATGTCAAATAATTGCAAGCATGAAATTGACTTATCGTGTAAATGAAATACGATGCAAGGAACGCATCTGTGTAAATGAATATGATGCACTTTGCTTGTAATGATCAGCAAATGATAATTACATACATATATACAATTTGTACAATTTTTATTACAACAATATTTGGCGGATGTAGCACAATTTTGAAAACTATCGTGCCATACAATAAAAAATTCTCTCTAAATCGTTC
This sequence comes from Vespula pensylvanica, assembly GCF_014466175.1. Lineage (NCBI taxonomy): Eukaryota > Metazoa > Arthropoda > Insecta > Hymenoptera > Vespidae > Vespula > Vespula pensylvanica. The sequence goes on from NC_057692.1 coordinate 7,425,452, forward strand.
ATTATTACATCGATAGCGTTTACTGAAATATTATATAAAAAAAAAAGTAAAAATAAAATATTTTTTTATATGCTTGACAAATACGAAGAGATATTTGTTAATATCTCACAAAAGCTTTAAAGGACAAACGAAGCGACAAAATAAATGTAGACATCGCATACATTATAGCAGCGCAACGTTTATTACCAAACCAATGTTATATTATAAACGATAAATTGCTTAACTTTAAAAAGTAAGTATATATATATACATATATTTCTCGCACTATCTAAATAGCCTTTTATATATATATGTCTGTTCACATATCTCCAACGATTACACTACATTAATATCAATATTTGTGTGAATTATCTTATATCAAAGAATAAATTCTGAAATAAATCACAACAAATTCAAATACGAGGAAGACGTTTAACTACTTTCCTTATTCTATAATCCTTTAGTATACTGTTACCACGTTTAAGATAGATTCGTTTTTGACTATAGAACTTTATCACATAGAAAACAGTCTCGGCTTATTGAGAGCAGTGCAAAAGAATTTGAAAATTGTGTGTATTAACGAACTTAAATGTGCTGTATTTTAAACTATATCATAAATTGAGATTGATTAAAGTCACAGGACATTTATACACGTTAGTAAAAAAAAAAAAAGAAAAAAAAAGAAAAAAAATTAAAATAAAAAAGAAACAAAAAGAATGCATGCTCTAAAATTGTTGACGAATTTGTTAAAATTCTTATTGTTATTACATTCACTTCACACGTTATTTACAGGATCAAAATCGAATCTATCAAGGACATTATAATGTATCAAATACTTCATTATACTTACTACGATAATGAATAACATTTTTTTATATATATATGTAGGTATATACCTGCACTACTTGGCTCCACTATATTCGTATACACATATTTAATAGTATAACTTATTATAGATACTAACTTGGACTCTACTATTCATTAAATTCTTGTCTACATCTATCTACAATAATATCTCTTAATACTATCAATGTACGGACGCGAAGCTACTCTTTATTAATATCTGTCATTAAATACTGCATTATAAATGTAATATCAAAGAGATAGATAGGTATACGATACGTACTTACATAATTGTATACTCAGGAAGAAAGAAAAATATATCTATTCAAAAAATATACTGAAACAATAACGATAATATAAAATCTCTAGTAACTTTACTGACAAATGAGAATTTCGATTCTCTTCTTCTGCCAAGTTTTTATTTTGCATAACATAATATCATTAAAATTGTTTATAAAACAAACAATATGTTTTGCATAGTACTAAATATGGAAATGGAATATGATATAGTATTTGAGCATACTGCAGTTGTAATACAAATTTCCATAAAGTCTCTATATATAATTACAAACACGTCATAAATGTATTATTATATACAATACCTATATACACAAAACCTAATACATGGTAGATCATTTCTAAACTTATTTCTTGAAAATCTAACGGATTAGCTTATTCACTGTACATCTGATACCCCTTAACCGTATCATTTGTGACACTTACGTTAAATAAATCGGTCAACGAGCATGGAAGGGTCATACTGGGAATGTTCAATTTACCAAGCACGACAATTACGACGGACGTTAACTTCTCAACGATTTAATCGAAGCGAAATTTCTATTACATACGTCGAGTTAATTTACGAACAACAATCAATAATTGGCTAGTTACTATTTTCGATCACATGTCACAAAAATAACAAGCTTTCCAAATCGTTAACCTCTTTTTCTAGTAACACGATCGTGCTCTTATCATGGCACGTTTTAAAGTTTTATTGTTAGTTCGGTCAAGATATAAATTTGAAATCGTTTCGATGTTATTATACTCGCGATCGACGTTCTTTCTGCCGTATATATTTTATATATACATATATACGTATATACGTATAACCACGTTCCAAACCCCATCCACACCCTTAACCGTCGAATGAACCTTATGGTGGTTTCCTTTTTTTCTTATAAAACCAAAAAGGGCTTTTCAATACCCGATCCAAGTTCCGATGGAACGAACGAGTTCTTCCTCGAGCTGTCCGATAACGGAGGTACTACTTGCCCCCAGGATAGATTACCTTCCCTTTTTTTCCAACAAAGGTTTCTTCAGGTTAAAGTGCATCCGATTAATATCAGGAGCGAAACGGGCGGATAGGGAGATTGAAGTTTCTACAGACATTTCTTTTTCTTTGTAGTGAAATTTATCGACATTCAATGAACTTTTTGGTGTATCGATAAGATTGGATAAATAAGAGAAAGGAATTTATACGAACATTTAATTAGAAATTACTATGTGTCTATGAAAAAGATTCTTTTCAGATATCATCGATTTTAAAACATTAAAATGCAAACTCTATAAGAAAAAATAGGATAAAAAAAAGGGCGGGAAGGGGCATTGGAAAAAATCTTTATCGTGAGAAAGGAGAAAAAGGTCCGGCAACGAGTGTATCTCCATCCGTGTTCAGGCAAACCGTAAACAACAGAGACGCAACACAACGATTATGCATGTACACGTGGTCAGAAAGAAGCGTCATGCGGTGCAGCCAAGCGTGCGTTGCTGTTTACCTGCGAAGGGCACGTCTCCGAAGTATTCCTCGACGTTGTCGGTAGACATGCTCTTGTCCGAAAGAGAAACGCTCGATAAAGATCCGCTGGATGCATCGAGAGAACCGCTTGCAGGAAACTGTAGCAAATCCTCATCAGTTTCCGTTTCCATGTCGCGAGATCTTCTTTTATAAACCTGCCGAAAAACGAACGCAAAACATTTTTCTCTCTTTTTTTTTCTCTGAAATTTTCTTCTCGAAATGTCATGACTCAAAATTGTGACTTCTAGAAGATTATATACGACGGGCATTGTTTCATTTTCTTTTTATAATCTTATCAAAAAATGTAAGGATTTTTATCTTCTACTTGGAATCTATTTATTAATCCTTATTTATTTTTATAACAGATAATTCTTATGGAAACAGACGATTAAAAATGCATTCTCTTTTTTTCTTTAAATTCTTTAATTCGAGAAAATCGATTTTTATCAAATAAGATATTCATCATGTATTAAAAAAAAAAAAAAAAAAAAAGAAAAAATAAACTAAAAATACAATGTACGAAGCAACAGGAAAAAAAATTAAATTCGGAAAAGAAATTTCCGTGGTTTGACTTTCGCAATTAAAATCCCAGAAATCAGGGATAGCAGACAGGATCATCACAGCGATGAACATTCTGGAGGTAAAGAGCGTAAATCATCACTAAAAATTCGTACATTTTTCCGTGCTTCAACGGAATGGAAGAAGAAAGAAGCTTCAGGAAGACGAGGTAGAAGAGATAGTGGAGAGAAATGGAGAAACATTTTTAAGAAAGCAAGAGAAAGAGAAAGAGAGGAAAAGAGAGAGAGAGAGAGAGAGAGAGAGAGAGAAAACCAGAGAAGCGCAAAAGTCGAGGACTTCATTATCCAAAGGGTGTCAGCGTCTTGCATTTTGCTGCTCTACTGAACCCCCGGAAGTTGACAAGTGAAAAGCAACCATCCGTAATCGGTTCCTTCATTTTCGTCCTTTCTTTCGTCTTTTGCCTGTCGAGTCTCTCATCTTCGTCCTTCTTTCTCTTCTCGTCTATTTCACCGACCGTTTCCAACGATCGTAACAACATTTGATCGAATTACGTCGACGATCACATTTCAACAGTGATACGATAGAAAATTCTCCAAATAATTTTATCGTTCAAGAGATATATCTGAGATGATCTGCAGCTATTAAAACGTAATTTCATTGATCCATGAAATGAAATAAACGTGACCACGAAAATAATGAAAAATTTGACTGGAGAAATTCGCTGAAACTTTGTATTTCTTCCAAGACCCCAACAATCGACAGCTTTATTGTAAAATTATAAGCGACAGATTGCAAACGTAGGAAGATCGCATACTTGAAGAAATGGATTTCTAAATAACAGTAGAGAATTCTTCGAAGATGCAACGAAGCAAAAGCCGAGAATGCTCGATTCACACGATTTCGACGTACCAACGGATTCTTCCGAGCAAAAGGAAACGTATCCGTGCTCCAACGATGCACGTTGCTCCCTTCAGAAGGAACACGTTCTCCTTTTCCCTTCTGTGGCATCTAGCAAAAAGGATACACACACACATATATATACACATATATATGTATATATAAATATATATATATATACACACATTATATATATATATATATATATATATATATATATATATATATAGAGAGAGAGAGAGAGAGAGAGAGAGACACATACACACGCGTGCGCACATACACTGTGTTAGATTTCGCCGAGCGTGTACGGCCGTTGAAAGATGTGGATTTGCAAGTGCATATACCAGCCGTCGTCGCCGTTGCCGTTTGATGAAGAGAAAAGCATCCTATGCTAACTGAAGCAAGAGAGAGAGAAAGAGAGAAAGAGAGAGAAAGAGAGAGAGAAGAGATAAGAGAGCACGCTATGGATATCCAAGTACCGGTGGATAGGAGAGAGGAAGCGTACGCGTAGAGTCGGTCTCACAGCAGAGCGATCACAGGATGACGCGGCAAACGGCTGTGAAGGAGCGATGCTGATACCACGAGCAGAAACTAAGAGAGCGAAAGGGAGAGAAATAGGGTAGGGAACTGCCAGATTTGGCTCCTTGGAAATCGCATCACAGATCAAACAGGGCTTGTATATTAAACGTAGCCCTGTACGTAAGACGTTCGTACATAGGTATATCTATACATACTAGAGACCATATACTACCGCTTATCTTCTATCCAACGATTCGGATCGACTGAGAGATTTAACGATCTTTGACATGGATGGAATTTCTTGACTTCACGACGTTCCGCGCAACTCTGATACGAGAAGATATGAAATCGAACACGCCGTTTTGTATGCATCAACGATCACGTAGCAAAACGTGCAGAAATGAATCTTCTAAGATCTTCCTAAGATATATACTCGCTGAATATTGACAAACCGGAGAAAGCAAATATTTATGACGACAATTACAAGAAATCTTTATCTGTAAATCGTCTATCGTAATAGTATCAAACATTATATTATAAATAAAAAAGTTGTTCTGAAAAAAAAGTTGAAAATTGTTAGGAATACGTGAAATTATTAACAAAAGAAAAAAAAGAATACGGAATTCACCTGGCTCAACGGACGAATACGTTCGTGAATCGACTTCTCAGCTTGCATGGCAGAGGGTGGTGGATGATCGGGAGTCGGTGGTTGAACGTAATGAGTTGGACTCGTAGGGAACATCATTTGCACGCGTCTGAGTCTCTTATCTGTAGCCTCTCTGCCATCCTGAACCATCATTGTATGACCACCGTCAGGAGTTTCTCGTTTTTCATCCAGCAGACTTTCTTGGGAAGACTTCAAAGTGAGGAAAGCATTAGAGACGAAAGTTTGTTCCTGATGTACAGAATCGTTCTCGCTACAGGGCGACTTATCGACGCAAGGGCCGTTGTTATCAAGCTCATAGCCTTCGTAAGCGTGTCTACGAAGTTTCCTTCGTGGATTTAACATCTTTATTGGGCGATTCTCGTAAATCGATGTTATCGCAATTGGTTCTACAGTAGTATTTGCTGTTACTGTTGTTGTTGTTGTTGTTGTTGTTGTCGTCGTCATCGTTATTGGCATTGCATCTCGTCGATTGCCACTTTCCACGGACGGCACAAAACGAGACTTCATTTCCACGTACTGGTCCACGCTTCTCGTCACGTGTCGTAACTGCTCACGACGTTTTTGCAGCTGTTCAAGATCGATGTGACTACGCGCACCGCTACGCGCTAAGAACAAGTACTCGTAGTTACTCGGACCCAACGTACAATCCGCCGAAAGTGACATTTGAGTCTGCAGGTGCGTCGGCGAAACCGATAAGTTACGCCTCGGTGGTTTCTTCGGCGGTGTCGGCTACAAAAATCGCCATGAAATAAGCCTCCCTATTGGTATCGATCGTGATACCTATTTTCTACGCTATAGCATATGAAATCATAATAGATCGATTCGTTCGATAGTAAGTCAATGTTGTCACTGCAGAGTATATTAAATTTATGTATTTCGAACGAAAAAATAACTATACGTTTATTTGTCTACGATCGAAAACTACAATCTTTTATATCTGTATATGTTTGAATATATATTATATATATCCGAATACAAATTGAGAAGTCTTCATAAAAACGCGTTAACCTGAACTCTATTTTCAAAGGATTTTCCATCAATTCTATATTTTGTGTTGAGCGATGCAAAAATCTATTTCCTCTACCTTCGTATTAGATTTCTCCGTTACAACGATCGAATCGACAGGCCAATTATCGAGAAATCGATCAACGAGGAGAATTCTCTACCGTGGAAGCCGCGAAATTGATGATACCTCCATCAATTTAAAGCACACTCTATGCTATAAACATTGTCGATATCTTACTTCACTACGTATAGAACATCTGCGGAACTATTCTCTTGTTAAAACGCGTAATCGATCTGGAATATTAATCGTACACTAATAACGTTGTTCCTCGTATTCATAATTTAATGATGACGATCGCTAATTCAATCGTATAAACGGTGGAATAGAAATATTCGAAACGTTATTAATAACGTTATTTTTAGCATGAGACATCGATAGCTTCGAATAACTTTGATTCGCTTATGACGTCATTTCACCCCCATAAAAAGAGAAGAATTTCTTACCGAAACTTTGCTGTTAGAGGCAGGGCTATGAAGTGAACTGGACAAGGGTGCCATCGGTAAGTAAATCCCAGGAGCACCGGAATCGTTGGCTAAACAACGTCGTTCCCGTGGGCTCGGTCCACCAACGCTAGATGACGAGGAGACGCTCAATTGATCGGACTCCCTGTTACCACCATATCCCGTGGGCAATGTCAAGGACAGATCCTCCGACACGAAGCTACCTTCCATGGTTCCTCTTGGTACAGGTGGCGTTTGATACAATCCGCTATCCGAACCCCTATGATAACAAATCCCAAAAACTAAATCTTTGGACGTTATCAATCACAATTACTACCATTACGAATACTAACTACGTACCAACAAAATCGAAGTTTCCGTTCTCCTATCTGATCTCGAACGGAAGTCAAATTATTCGACATCCTCCGATTATTATTAAACCGTTATAGCCGTTAATTCGATCGAACTGAGCTTTCCAATTTGAATTCTATATCTACTTATAAATTATTCTAACTTTAAGTATTTAAAGGGATTATCTCGAAAATGAAAACGCAGTTCGTTCGTTCTATTTCATAATAAGCGAGTTATAAAGATGTGAATGATCCACGTGCCAAATGTTTATGTCATTACCCTGTCGTGTCGCGTGGTTGTAACGGTGTTCTAGAGGTGATAGTGTTTTGTGCTTTGTCTTCCGGTGTTTGGTCAGAACTTTCGAGAGTATTTATGGAGTTGAGAGTGTCAGACATGGACATGAGAACGCTGTCGAAGACTGAGCTGAGATCGGAGTAATCCTCTGTCTGCGGGATAGTCCTCCGTACTCCATTCACTGGTCCCCTATTCTGCCCGTCTTCGCTGAAACGCGTTACGCCAACTAGGCTCGTCAAATCTTTCTTTCACAATTTTAACCATTTTCTTTAACTTTTTTTCAAGCGAAGCTTACGGAGTTGATAACATCGAATCGATATCGAACACGTCCCATCGAAGTGAAATCTCCAAACCCCCATATTTCAACATATATCTGATCTATTTCAACAAATAGGAAACGATATGGAAAAACAAAAACTAAACAACGACGAGAGAATATCTTGCGAAAAACAAATCGAGTAGCAGTAGGAGAGAAGGCCATGCCCGGAGGACACGGTTGAGAGGCATGGTTATTAGTTTTGTGCTGCTGAGACGGGCTAACATTTACATTGTTTAACGTGATGGATTCATCTCGAGGCAGGCCGAGTCGGGGATACCAATGTCAAACACGGACGATGGAGGGCTTTCCTGGCTGGCATTGCACCCTTCATTCTTTATCCTTCTCACTCCGTCGAGTTCAGCCAACCGGTCGGCCTTAGTAGCTAGCGGAAGTGGAGAGCGAGAGAGCGAGAGTAGCAATGGGGCAATGCGGCGGGGGTGACCTGGGGCGAACGAGACGGTCGGACCCACCATCGCCTGCCTACATCAGGAAAATTAAACCAAGCCAAGCGGTGCTTAACGCGCTGGGGCTACACGCGACCGCGCCACCTCCTCCTCCTCTCCTTTCCTCTCTCTCTCTCTCTCTCTCTCTCTCTCTCTCTCTATCTCTATCTCTCTCACTCTTTCCTCCACCTATACATCGAAACTTCCCTTCTCGATCCGAGAACCTACAGCTCTGTGGCTAACGCAGAAGCAACGCCACAGTGGCAGTAGCAAAAGTAGTAACAGCAGCAGTAGCAGCGGCAGCGGCAGCAGCAACAGTAGCAATAGTAGTATTAGTAGCAACCAACAGGAGCCAGCAATGACACCGGCTGCGGCTAACAGAAGCAGGTATACCTAGCTAGTGTGGGAGATGGCAACGATGGTGGCAGTGGTAGCAGCTACGCAAGTAGACATCATCACCCCTCCGCTCGTCCAGTAACTTTCTCTTTCTCTTTCTCTTTCTCTTTCTCTCTTTCACTCACCCTCTCTCTGTACTCGCTCATTCACTCTCACGATGCTGGGTCCACGTCTATGCTTTTGTTTGCCCACATCTCCTATATTAAAGCTAACACACAGCAATGCACGTACTTGCGCGCACCTACGCGTTATACATACATACGAATATCGAGTCTTTTTGCGAAATATTACGTTCCTACTACATTTTACCAATGCCAGAGTGAGCTGGTCTCTCTCTCTCTCTCTCTCTCTCTCTTTTTTTCTCTCTTTCTCTCTCTCTTTTCTTGCTCTCGTTTATTTTTCTCTCTTCTGCTACTCGTCCCTCTTCCACTCACCTTCCATGTTTCTCCCTTTCTTCGGTATTAATAAATAGCACGATGATAGTTCGAAGAGAGCAAGAACCGCGCGTTGCTCGTTTAAGGATTAAGCTTACTTTCTGGAAAAATGTCAGACTAATTAGTTGACCGAGAACTATTTAGATGAAGATTCTCTTTCGCTCGACGCTGCTACGCATTCTCTTCGTAAAAGTTCACGCGAGCACTCGTTCTAATGAGGAAGCGACGTGACCGGAAACTGGACGTAAACGAGAACGAAATAGCACTAAATTATATACCCGTAGCAAACTAGAAACGTACATATACAATGTTTCCCAAAGTGTAATTATTCGATGTAGTGTGCCGCTTGAAACAGTCAAACGTTCTTATGCCGCATACATTGTATCCGATATGAAATGAGTAATGATTCGTTAGAAAATAAAACGTATGATATGTTAAATATAAATAATATCTACTTGACCTATACCTAGAAACGTTCTCGAAATTCTTTTCTGCTTCGTACACAAATATGAATGTATATAAATATAAAAACATGAAAGAGGTCACGACAAAAATATTTGGTTGTAAACGTTAGATTATATCCCGTGATATCTAAATGTCTATGTACAAATAAAACATGTTATTTTTCATATCCAAAAAAAAAAAAAAAAAAAAAAAAAACAGGAAGGAAAACAAATACGTGCGTTACTGCGAAGATAAAATCGTTACTCCAAAGTTTGATTGATTAATTAAGATTTTCTGTTCCGTTGGATCCAAACAAATTACATAATCGTCGAATGTTTGCTCGAATGAATAATCCAAGTATTAAAGTCTATCAATGCTGATGAGATTTCAGCGAAGGGAAAAGAAGAAAAAAAGAAATAAATAACACGTAGGGCTCAACGAAGTGGATCGTGAGAGACGCAATAAAACTGGAAAAACGAGCAGAAAGAACGAAGAAAATAAGATGAAAAAAAAAAAAGAGTATACTCACAAAGACATAACGGAAGTTCCGGAGACACGACGATCATCGTCCCGAGGCTTATGATAGAACTGCCATTGAGTGGGCGACGTCCCTTCCGCCGGAGAAAGATCATCCCCAGGGCGTACGTTCTCGTAAGGGCTGCCCAACGAGTCACCACGCTGAACTGGAATCGGTGGCAAGTTCTCACTGTCGGCATCGCTTTCTATTCCGGAAGAGGACCTGTGCCCTGCGCATAAAATATAATATTATATCATCGCACGTGTAACAAAAAAGAAGAAACAATACTAATTCTAACAATTCACAGATCACGTATAATATATTCTTTCACCGAAAAGTTTTACAAACGACCTAGTCGAATGGATTCTAAAAAATAGACCTTTCTTTTCTTTTTATATATATTACAAATCTCTTGATAAAGATTTAATATTATTACAGATTCTTATTCTATTATTTATCTAAATCATAATGATAATAAAATTATGAACAATAGCGTGAGTTATTCGTGTTTCTCGTATATACATAATTACGGTAATGCTGAATACCGTAAAAAAAAAATCGCAGTTAATATTCTTGTAATTAAGATGAAAAAGATGAAGTAAAAGGGGATGAGAAAAGTAGAAGGACAACCCGCAGCAATTCCAACGTACTCTTTATTACAGCCGTAATATCTTGGGTGACGTGTGGCGGAAATTGTCCCAAAAGGTCCAGAACGGTGTTTTGACGAGAGTCCCTGATTCCCAGATCCACGCCTCTGTCCAAAAGTGCTCGGACAACCTCCATCTTACCGCAAAGTGCCGCCTCGTGCATCGCTGTACCAGCGGACGTTCTTGTGTTGACGTCCACTCCCGCAGCGAGTAGAACTTCCACGACGGCTCTACAAAAAAAAAAAGAAAACAATGTCATGACAGCAACAAAGAACGGACAAATACCTTGATAATTTGTTTTGTTTAAAACTTTGTTGTTTTTTTAAACAAATAAATCTATTTATTTGTTATCAATTTATTCGGAGTATTTAAAAAGCTTACAAATCATCGTAAGGCCATGAGACGAATAAAACTATAAAATTCCAAATATTTAAAGATTATTAATCTATGGAATCGTTTTTAAGAATTTTTTAGATATGATTTATAGAAAAGCTTGATTTGTTAATCAGAAATATTTGAAAACAAGTAAGACTGATAAGGTCTTACCAATAGGATTAAACGACTAGATGACGAAATGGCCAGGAAGCGTTGCCTATGGTCAACATAATAATCCTCTTGGCAAAATTGAACAAAGAACGCACCCTTGCCTTTTCCAAAGGGACTAGCATGCGATCGTGCAGCATCGGCACGACGCATATATGTACATACATTTTCGATAGTCTCGGACAATCGAAATCGCAAAATACGAATTCCATCGCGCGGTCCACGCCGACTGCAGTGACCGCAGCCATCCGTCGCATATAGGATTCGCGGCTGGGGATCGGATTCGCATGCACCTACGTTGTTATTACCGTGCCATAGGAGTATTTGTATACTGGCTTACCGAGAGCAGCGATATTGAATCCGATAATAGACATTACTCCACCCCCACCATTCGCTTTCTCCCACACTCACCCTCTCAATCCCTTTGCTCACCCGCACTATCGCCAATCCTCTCTCTTTCTCTCTCACTCATTCTGCAATTCCAGCAAACGTCAAAGTAGAGTTCATCTCTTTCTCGCTAAAACAAACTCCATATCTCTTTCTCTCTTTCTCTTTCTGTCTCACTTACTCGCGCATACACACGCGTAGGTACAGCTAGGCGTTATTTAACCAAAATTCGAGCGATAAAATGTCACGTTGTCCTTCTCTCACTCCCTCCCCCCTTTCTCTCTCTCTCTCTCTCTCTCTCTCTCTCTCTCTCTCTCTCTCTCTCTCTTTCTCTCTCTCTCTCTGTGTCTTTCTCTTCATATCCACATTCAAGCACGCAACGTACGCGCCATCAGTATAAAATGCAACCATCGGACTGTACTGTATATCGCCAAATGCGATCGCATTATAAGCGGCGAGCGACGGTTAAAGCGATTACCGGCTGCGAGGATGCATAGAAAAACCGACGTTATACCCGATTACAATGTGAGCACCGTTTCGCGGCGATTCACGATCGCCGACCATTTCGATACCAGCCACTACCACTCTCTCTAACCCATTTCAACGTTCAACCCTTCGTCCCTCTTTCTCTTTCTATCGCACACACACACATAGTCTACGCATCCTACCGTCGATTATTTTAAAGGCTTACCAAGAGGATTATGGACGTGTACCATCGCTATGTTAAATGAGAACGAATCGGTCGAAACGATAAAAATGGATATTCCGCTTGTTAAACGAGCGATCGTCCAGGCCTCGAAAAGAGAAGGGCGTGTAACTTTATATCGAATATAATTGTTGAAAGAACAATGATCAAAATCATTGGTGTTCCGCTAAAACTCTTGCCATTCCTGTTGTTGTTACTACTGCAGTAAGATTTTATATTGCAGAAAAATAAACGAAAGAACACGTTTGCAGAGAAGCGATCGAGCGTGAGAGTACTACAAAGGGAGCAAGAAAACTAATTCAAAGTCGGCCGATAGAATATGTTAATAACGTTTTCACTTATTTTCCTCGCGCGATCGTACCACGTCGATGTAATCGATTATCCGGTTAATCTCTCACGCCATCCGATTAAACGATCGATTGGACAACGTACGCCGGTGCTTACAATATTATTTAATTAACAAACCATTAACGCGAATACGAATTTACAATTTCCTATGGCACATACGTTCTAGCATGCTCTTTCATTCGTATTTTAGGAATCGCGAAACAGCTTGAATTGACCGCTCTAATTTCATTCGACGATACAAATAATGAGATTTGTTCATTTTAATCTATTTTCGATATATCCCTTTTCGAAAGAATCATCATCCTTGATAACACGTGAGGTCTAAAATATAAAGCTTCTCTCTCTCTCTCTCTCTTTCTCTATATTCCTTTTGCTCTCCTAGGTGAAAATAACTTTAACCTTTCCATCAGCAGATTTTCAAAGTTCACGTCATGATCTACAAACGTACACGTACACACATACACACACAGAGCCACGTGTACACCGCGTAAACTGCATATGGATGGACTGAAAATACGTGAGGATAAGGAAGAAGATAATAACAACGCTGCTACTCTCGTACAAAAGGTTAACCCTTTCAGGTCGACCGATTTATTATCGTTCCTTAAATAAACCGTTTCAATATAAATCTTCGAAAATTATTAACGATAAAAAATGATCTAATTCAACATATAGAGAACGTATATTGGTTAGGCAGATTAATTATTAGTTTTGTCTATTAAACTATCAAAGATGATAACGATAAATAAGTACACGTCCAGATATCCAAAGACACCTTTTGCTAAAGGCAATCGTAGATAATCTAGGTCGATACGTTCTGACGGTGTTAATTAATACGATTCTCGCTATCGAGAGGCGGAGGTCGATTGCAATTCGCACGGATGAATCAGAGAGAGGCTGGCCGGCTGTTGGCCGGCATGATGCGTTCTGATGCATTCGTGTTCGCAAGAGAGAGGAGAGAGGATACGTTCGAACTGGTAGATGGTAACATAGGACGTGTTACTCTGAGAGGGTTGCATCGGACCGTGCCAGTTGGATGCAGGCATATATCCCATTCGACGGGATTACGCAACACGGTGCTCTCTGATTGGTTCTAATCGTCGGCTCTGCAAATGGCTCTACATCGTTATGGTTTGCTCGAACGAACCCATTGTTGTCCAGGTTTACAACATCGCGGAATGGGCATTATTTGGTAATTAGAACGGACGGTATTGCTGATAAGGAACGGGTAATGAAAGTTTTCCAAAGGAAAAAAAAAAAAAAAACGTTCGTTCCATTTCGTTTCGTCGATCGACTCTGATCGAATTTGTCAATTTCTGTTTCTTATTACTCCAAAGTCTATGAAAATAAAGATTATATTTGTAGATTAATCGATACAGTCCACTGATATGTGATCAAATTTACGAGTTCGATTCGGATAAAAAAGTAATGACGAATTTTTTTCATTCCAGAAAAATCACAGGACCACGAAATGGTGTACTCAAATGCACCGAAATACGCATCGGTGCAAATACCCTGCTTGCGCGAATTGCGGCTAATCTAACAGCGACACCGCCAATTGTAACGCAATATAAAATGGCGTTGATGGTGATGGTGGTGGCAGTGGTAGAGGTGGTCGTGGTAGTGGTGGTTGCCAATGAATGTGTAGACCAACGCCCGGACGCGTGGTCAAACGCGCTGCAGCGATCATCGGATCAGCTTAATCAAATAAAGAGAACGTGGGCTCTGCACAATATCAAATGGATCCCGAACTTGCGGTAGTACAAATCGAATACCAAGACGATTCACGATAGATTCTGTAGAAAGCTTAGTCAGCGGAATAAAGTGATCATGATTTATGATTTTTTCAGATGAACACTTTTGTCATTTAAAATATATAACAAATAAAAAACTAATTCGGATAATCTGAAGATTTTATACACACACACACACACACACACACAACTTATAGAATCTTTTTAATTACAAAATTTAAGATCTATAGTAAACTAAATTGTAAGCAAACACTTACCTATGTCCATTACGTGATGCTAAATGCAACGGAGTGTGTGGGAAGATCAAAGACGAGGAAGAACTACGTAGAGATTCAATCAACTCTGGATGGGTTCGCACGAGTAGCTCCACTGTTTCCAATCTATAAGTGAATGACACGTCTAGCATCTTCGATATCCCTTATATGTATCTATTCTAACTATGTTTACAAACGATACTTTATAACTATGTTTACAAACGATATTGGACTATGTTCAAAACCAAGCTGATACTTATATAACATCTGCATTAATTACTTTTATATTAATCTTTTTATAAGAAAAATTATTATTTCTTTTTTGTAATATTGTCTCTTACTAACTTTTTTTGTTTTGTTTTTAAATTACAAATTGTAAACCAACTCATATAACGTTCTATATAAAATAAAATCGGTGTATCGACAGATGGACTTCTTTCTCTCTCCATCGAACTTTCTCTCGTAGATTTAAAAATTCGTACAATCCATTTACCTGCCATATTGCGCGGCGAGGTCGAGAGCAGATTCTCCGCGGCTGTTGCGGATACTCGGGTCGCATCCGTACTGCAACAGCTGCGCCACTATTTCCGTGTGTCCATATTGTGCAGCACAATGCAAGGCCGTCTCGTTGTCCTTTGTCTGCAATCGTATAAAACACAGTGCAATCTCTTCTGACTATAGTTTGATAGATCAGTTTGTGAGAATTGCCAACTTCGAAGAAACATCGAAGAGATATTCCTTTCCCCTTATTTTATTGCTTTACGAATCAAAATAAGAATGACAGATGCCATTGAAGAATTTTCAAGAAGTACGATTTTCTCTCAAAAAGATTTGATCAAATGGTATTATTTTGGAAATTGCTTACCGCTAGATTGACTTTAGGAACCGAAGGTCCTTGGCTAAGAATTAACCGCACAATTTCAGCATCGCCTGCCCAAGCTGCCAAATGAAGTGGTGAAGATCCTTTA
The DNA here is from genome assembly GCF_014466175.1 of Vespula pensylvanica. Lineage (NCBI taxonomy): Eukaryota > Metazoa > Arthropoda > Insecta > Hymenoptera > Vespidae > Vespula > Vespula pensylvanica. The sequence continues at coordinate 7,440,982 of NC_057692.1, forward strand.
GCGTCTACGACGTTGGTAGAAGCCTCATATTGGAGCAATAACTTGACTACTTCACTGGATAGAAAAGAGCAACGATAAAATTAGCGTTAAGCCGTGTGAAAAATTTATAAATCGATAGTCCGTTAAAATTATAATCAAAGTAGTGTAAGAAAAGTCACGTATCAACGATAAAATCTTTAGTCGAGTAAACATTAAACCTTGATTAAAAAGCGATGTAAAACATACAATGCAAATTTATTGTTTCAAACAAATGATTTTAATGAACTTGAATGCATACCGATGACCATTGAGAGCTGCATGATGAAGGGCTGTATATCCACTGGCATCTTGCACGTTAGCACCCGGACCTCGTCGTAAACTGTAAATACGACACATTATAAGATATTTTCGAACACCCTATATCCTCTTTGTTTTGTATAATTTAATAGCAAACAAGGGACATGAATTTCTTATACAGATGACAGTCTACGTGAGCAGAAAAACATACTGAAGCAAATAATCTGACAATTTAAATGTTGTTGTTAAAATATAGCTATGATAACTGGGTCAACAATGATGTATCAGTATCGACCATCAAATAGAGAACAAGTACGCAAGTAGGGAGAAGGGTAGGGAACTAGCATCCGCAATTAAGAATTCACATTGAGTCATTGTAAACGATACTCTGACAATTGTTTTATACAAGCAGGAAGATAGTTTCGTGTTACGTGATGTATTCGCGTGACGAATTACTGACTGCTCCTCGTCATTCCTTGAGATATTTTCAAAACTCTCTAGAAACCGAACGTGTGTTTCATAAAATTATATTACTCATCATTCGTCAAATTTTCCTAACGAAAGATAACAAATGAAACAGGAAATTTTCTCTGAAACTTGTCTTTGTTTCGTTTACTTGCATGCAAACTAAGATCTAAGAATAATTTCTGTAAATAAATCATCGCAAATCGAGTAATGACTCGTTAGTGTTTGTCGGTAAATCATCCGGGACACACCCGGACATGACAAAGTTCAATTCTAGCTTCATTTCCGTTATCAGGAAATCACTTTGACTCTCGATCCCTTGATACTCTCTACAATCACTCGATTGCCGTCTCTTCTAAGTTTCATCGCAATTGCACTGACAAAGTATGACGTAAGCGTTAGGTATCACGACACCGGCCTCTATCGGCACGCTACAGAAGGTTAGATGGTGTCCACAATAGAGTCCGCAGACAGGAACAGGTTCGCTAATGAAGCTTCCTGCATCCGACACATGTTCTCATTACGCGCCTTTGTTGCCCACCCAGTTCCGAAATAGACGACTGCATTCTCGCAACCCCCGCAAATACCCCTATAAATGCGAGCAAGCTTCCTTTAGTTCTGTCTCGCTCGTTGTATCTATCTATCTGTCTCTTGGGTATAACAGAAAGCTGCAATACCTTAACTATCTCTTTCTCTCTTTCTCTCCTCCTTTCTCTTTTTCTCTACTTTCTCTCTCTCTCTCTCTCTCTCTCTCTCTCTCTCTCTCTCTCTCTCTCTCTCTCTCTTTCTCTTTGTCTCCCTCTCTTAACCTTTCGTCAACGACACAAGATCCTACCCTCTTTTTTATTCGATACTACGCTTGTATTACACTGGCTCGAAAAAAATATCATTAAAATGATACGTCGACTAACGCGTTCAAAATAAGTTTCGAGAAAAGAAATAAGAATTTTAGTGGTTTACTTATAGGAACAATAAAAATGTGATAAACAGGAAGAGAAATTCTTGAGAGAAATCCTGAACTTCCTACAATCAACTTACTTGATAAAAATAAGCCCCCAATATTGCTCCTCCTTCTATAATATCTTTGCTATGTAATAAACGTCACAGAGGATGTCGCAAAGCATCATATTTGCTTGGCTCTTAGGTGATCCTAATATTAAAGATGCTTGATAATATATTGTTATATTCGAGTTTAATCAAGATTTTATCGACTACTAGAGATGATGAAGGAAACAATAAGATAATGTCTACGTTATTTCTTGGATTTTATTACTATAAATAATCTTTTTATATTTGCATTATGTTTGAAATAAATTTTTATAAATAACAATTGTTCTTTTCTTGTTTCAAATGTTTAAAACTTTTTATTCGATTATATCAATGAATATGATATTAAAAAATATAACGTTTCCCTCTTTATTATTGTATTTCAAAAATAAAGTAACGCTGACGTATTCTCAAATTGCGATAGGCATAAGTTAAAGGGACGTTACTCGGACGTACAAAGCTTCGCGGTCGGCCAAAACTTATGCCATCGAAGGAATCCCACGAACAATGAACAAAAATAGAATTGGCACAGCCGCCAAAACCATTACGCGAATCCGGCACAATCGTGACTTCAAAGTCAACGAACGGACCAGCGCGAACGTAGCAACGTGCACATACGCATGTTTCCCAACGAAAACGATTTGTTAATTTATGCGAGGAGAATACTAACACGATCTTCATATTATTACCTTTTCTGCTTGTTTATGATACACGGCTTACGATTTAAAGGTATTGTACCGTTTAAATATTAAACTGGACTAAATTCGTCGAATGAAATCAACAGAACGCATCAATCCATCGCATATCGGTGACTTTCTAAATATTTTTCTACGATATTTATATTATAACAACGATAAAATTTCATTCTTGCATGATCAAATATCGAAATTCTAGAGAAACGTCTTTTCTTTAGATTTGAAGATCTTAAAGCAGAGTATAAATAGAGAAAGAAAGAAAGAGAGAAAGAGAAAAGGAGAGCTTTATCTAAGGGCATGCTAGATGAGATCAAAGCTCACCGACGTCGTCGTCATTAAGCGTTGCCCGTCATTAAGCATTTCGCTTAACGGTCCTTTAAATCATCGACTTTTCCAAAGCGGCACGCGTGCCGATGCTTTAAACATCGTTCAAGGTCTCCCACCCTTACACCATCTCGTTCCTTCTTTCGAAACCTCTGATCCATTATAAGCGAGATCAAAACGAGGAACGATAAAAAGGGGCGGCGAAAGGATAAAGTCGGACGTATAAAAGAATAAAAGAAAGAGAGAAGTGGAAAGGGGTGGGAGAGAGGTAGTTCTGGAGGTCGTCGAGAGTTGGCACGACACGATGTGGCGACGAGTTCGAGAAGAGCTTTCGTTCGCTTCGTAGAAAAGAAAACGAGAGAGAGAAAGAGAGAGAGAGAGAGAGAGAGAGAGAGAGAGAGAGAGAGAGAGAGAGAGAGGAAAAGAGAGAATACACGTGCTGCATCTCCTTTCCCAGCCCATTTACCACCCTTCGACGATTCTCTCTCTCTTTCTCTCTCTCTCTTTTCTCACATTCGTGTCTCGTGAAACACCCCTTGCCATCCTAGCAAGCTGGTATATACTACATCGTCTTTGCATCGAGTAAAGGCACGTATTTGTTTTCCGCGCCCTAACAACCGCCGGCGTGACATCGAAGGTAGGCGAACGGACTTTTAAAGCCATGAGGGGGTGGCCACCCTTTCCCAATTCGTCGCGTCCTTGCGTACGACGCTCTTACATGCGTGCAGTCAAGAATCTCTCTCTCTCTCTCTTTCTCTCTCTCTCCCCCTTCCTCTCACTCTCTCTCTCTTTCTTGCTTTCCCTACCGTTCTCACTATTTCGACCAGGCCATTCATCGAGTTCATCCGCTCGCAAGTTCCTTAATTAAACTCCGAAGATTGCGCGCAAAAAGGACATCACCCAATGGCCCTACGTCCCTTTCACATTGCCTGGCCTAACGAATGAAACGACGTAAGGGTAGCTAGGAAGAAGAAGGGAAAGAACGGGATCGAGGGAGCCTGATGTGGGCATACTTTCACCGAGAAGCAGATCGAGAAGAGAATGAAAAAAGAGAGGATGATATCTACTTGTTAGACCACGTACAATGACAATTTCTTGTTGGACTTAATCAAGGAACTGGACGATTCTCGAGTATAGATCCGCTTGTTAACAGTAGATCGTGGAAACTCGTCGCTGTTCTTCTTTTTAACACGCATAGTTCTGAGTACACAGACCTTGTTCTAACAAAGAAGATTTTTAAATCACTTACATTGATAATTATTTATTAAAAGTCGCTAATCGACTGATAATATTTCATTCTGATTTTTGCGAACTTTGTAAAAATTCATATCGATTGTTAAAGTTAAATTAAAATATGTTTGATCTATTAAATATTAAATACGAAACTGATGTCAGAATATTGTTAAATATGAAAATGTTAAAAAAGATCGAATGTTAAAAGTGTTCAAGAAAAAAGAAAATAATACGCAACATCGTATGTTTCTCTGCAAATGTGTATTATACGAATTGTATGAATTCGCGATTATTGTATGAAATATTTTTCCATAAAGAATATACTGAATTGAAAAATCATTCTATGTAATTTTATCTGATTATTATAACTTTATATGACAGAGATGCGTATATAAACATATTCCATGTCAGTTGTATGATGAAAGTATCATAAAATCGTAAAGCTCTTTTAATCTCATGTAATTATTTTCAGCGTATCGATCGTTTTTTAGTAGCAAACAAGTCGCTAAAAATCAAGCTCTATATGAATCCAAAGGTATTCAATTCGGAATTTAAAGTTCGTGGTACGTTCTTTTTTCGAGCCATAGTGCAATGAGAACGGTGTGATCTAAAACTAACAGTCGTAGAGGGGAATGAACTCATTGGAATACGCATGAGTTGTATTGGATGTCGGTGGTGAAACGCTTGTCCCACTGTTTCCTCTTAACACTGCGAGAAACTTTGCTGTTTGCTTCAATAGAACGACGCGGATGTAAACGCGAATTCTATATCATATTCAAAAATTCCATTGTTTATATCGTATTACTAACGGACGATACAAATTCTATCGAATTCTAAACGATGAGATTATAAACGGCGAACAAACGAGTTATTGATTCAACTGAACAAACGTGTAAGGCTTTCAAATAAAGAAAACATTTACCAAGAAATATTTATAATGCAAACAATTCTCTAACTAATGAAATCTCAAACACGAATAATTTTAATCTCGAGTATCGATTCGTTGATACGATACTTCGAAAAGAAATTAACAATTGTAAGAAGTTCAAAGTAAGTAAGTACATGGAAAGCTACAACCCCGTTCACAATCGTGAAAGGCACCACCACGTGAAAGTTGAATCGAACGGGTAAAGTACGAGTCTTGTGTTCCGTAAAAGTGCAATCTATCGCTGAAAAGAAAAAAAAGGGAAAAACAATATGCCAACACTTAACGCGAAAATAGGCACGAGAGTCTCAAGTCATTGAATTACGCGGTTTTTCCCCAGGCGTTTGCCAGACAGAGGCGCCATAAAACGTAGAGGGATAAGAGAACTCCTATAAAGCCCTTTCCGGTTGCAGGAACGTGAGTGCTTAGTGCGAACGCACCCTTAGGCTCGTAGCTAAAACGAAGAGGAAAACTAGACTGAGAGAGGACGAGAGAGTAAAAGACGACGAGAAGAAGAACGAGAGCAAAAGAGAGCAAAAGAGAGAGAGAGAGAGAGAGAGAGAGAGGAAATTGTGTGTGCCTATACGTGTGAGGGGTTGCTGAGGCATCAATCGATAGTTTCCTCCGGCGAGGAGAAGAGAAATTATATGTGCTGACATAGCTGAATATCCTTCTCGAGAAACACTTCGAAAAGATTTTGAAAAATCAAGTATCTCTTTCTATTTTGTTCTCTCTGTTTCTGTAACAGCATTTGCATGCATAGACTGCGAAGATTTCTAATGATATTTGTAATCACTGAATTATGAACAAATATCTTTTATTTCCTCTTCATATAATCTCAAATCAAAATGTACTTACGTGTTAAGCATATATCTATAGATCTTCCAAAGTTCTTGGCTAAATATAATTTTTATAGCAGGAACATAGTTTTATAAATTTCATTTATTCAAATTATTTGTTACACATATCGTTTGACTTTCTCTCTCGAAAAAAAAAAGAGGAAGAAAAAAGAAAACATTGAATCAAAAGCAATAATATTTTTCTTTTAAAGTAATACGTAACAGTTTTTATAAATTCCGTTGTCCTTCAGATACATCCTGTACAATAAAGGATACATTCGAAGGTTATTATGATTACGATAATAGTAGGGTAATTGATAACATTCCTTTTGTCGTACGTACTCGATAACACTGTTTATCATATTGAATTCTCGTAAACGTCCGAGTAAATTATTAGGGAGGAAAGCTAAACTACGTGTGGCAAAAGCGAGCATTTTCTTCATGGAAGGATGATCTCGGTGTCGACTAATTGTACCCTCGACGATCGTCGTTTAACGCATCGATTCCTTCTTCCAAACGAGTAGATGCAAAACAAAACATTAAGTAAATGTAAGATTGAAAGTAGGGAGAAAATTGCCACGTTAAATACGACTTTTTAGGATCCGTCCACTGAATTCCCTTTTCCCTTCTGTCGGTTTAATGTTATTCCCAAAAAAAAAAAAGAAAAAACATGATCGACTCGATGAAGAGACGAACTCGAAGAAGAAATAGATATAATTTCTAACACAAATCTTTACAATTCATAAATAAAACTACGACGTATGCAATGATCATTAACATCGTATTCCAAATAAAATTTACAGCATATGACTTTGTTTTACCATGAAAGATAAGTTAAATATTCTTTTTAAACAAAACAATAAATAAATAAAGAAAAATAAAAAAGAACTGATTCGTAAGATGAATTTAAAATAAAGTAAAAGTATGAACTGACACAAATTCAACTATCTCGACTTATAAAGTACTCGATTTTCTAATGAAATATTAATATCTTCATTCGTGAAGGCCTGAAAAATGTCGAGCCTTTGCGAAAAGCACACTTAGTAATATCGCTGAATCTGCGACTAGAATTTTGCCGACTAAGCGACGCGGCAATGTATATATGTATATATATATATATATGGATACATAGGTGGAATGCAACAGCATCGTCGATAACCTCAACCTCGACGTTAGTGAATGGTAGCTGTAACAATTTCTTTTTCACACCTTTGAAGAAACATCAACGATCTTAATCGTCCTGCTCAAATATACAGAGAAAGCCGTGATTTCTAAATGAAAATAGAAAGTGATTGAGAGTCTGTCTATTCATATACACACATGTATGTAAATAAGTGCCTCTGTTGTATGGCAGATACATACGAATTATCACGATGTTGCGTTAAATGTTCTAAATGGTAGGTTAAAAAAACAAGAAAAAAGAAAAAAAAAAGATCTCGAGCAACTTAAAGTAACCATACAATATCGATTATGCAATTAATTAATAAATCGAGCTTATTTTTAATCGTTTGACCGTTCGATCGATGTATGAAAGTTATTTAGGTTGATGCACAAGGGAATACATAGTGACACATGTCCGAGCAACGACAAAGTATACTCTTTTAGTTATTAATATCACTTTTAAAGCGGTCACTCACACTGATACATCTATCCCACTACGACTATAAAAACAGAGAACCGATATTCGTTTATGAACGACGCTGCAATTACGTTCCTTATGTGAAACATTAACTAAATATTTAAAGACCCTCATCGATGTCGAGAAGTTCTTTAAATACATCGATGTAACTTCGAAACAACCCTTGTAAACAGCCGACTCTTTACGAAACATAAAATCAACGTCGGGCATACGTGACGAGAGTCAAACAAACGATAAATGCATTGGCCAAGAGAGAGAGAAAAAGAGAGAGAGAGAGAGAGAAAAAACGGTAGGGTAGGAGGGCACTCATACGCGAAAAGTGGCACATCCACGTCGCGATTAGCATCGCAAAATATTTCTCGTTTCCCTTCTGGGTGCAAGTCGCAAGGGGTCGACGGTTTCGCACGGGGTGCGGCATTTTATATTACTTTCCTCTGATCTCCAGGCGGAAGAGGAGAAAGAGGAGAAGGAGGAGGGTAAAAGTGCCAAGTACGATATGGAGCAACGACAACATCGCCTGGAGTAGGAGCAACGCTTGATACTGAAAATGGAGCGAGACAGAAAGAGAGAATAAGGGTGGAGGGATGGTAGCTTTGCCAGAAACTCGCCGCGGGCACACTTTGTAGTTATGGACAAGTTGCGACGACGACGAGCACGAGAGGCAATTTGTTAGAGAGGACGAACGCGTTTATCATGAGACATTTCAAATCAGACATTGAATCTTCTTCTTCTTCTTTTATTCTTCATTTTCTATCCTCTCTTGAATGCGTCATGATCAAGTACTGAGAGAAATAGATTGAATGCAAAGAGACTGAATAAATTAAAAAAAAAACTTTCATTAAGTGCATTAGACGAACAAAAATAAATAACGATATAAGAAAATAATTATTTTCTTATTTCCTCTTCAATGAAAATCTTCAAACGAATGATTTTAATTGAAAATTCGAAGAAATTATAAATTTGGGGTCGAGAAGGTAAATATAAGTGAAAAGTAAAACTTAGAAATGTAATAAAAGCGACGATCTTTCGGAGTCTCGCTAAATCATTTACGACCGCATTTTCAGAGTGTATTCGATCAATGGACAAAAAGAATGGAATTGCAGTTCCAACGTCATTGTCCACACTTTGCCCGATCGAATGTTCGTTTACGTGAAACGATGTAAAACAGGCTAATATTTCTCGAAGGCAAACAATTGCAAATGAAAGCGTTACTTCGATAATGTCGTGCGTTAAAAAAAAAAGTAAAAAAAAAAAAAAAAAAAAGAAAGAAGAAAAGAAAAAAAGAAGAAAAAAAAAACAATGTTAAAATTAATACAGCGAAAGTAATAAGAAATAAATGTTCCTTATTCTTATTCTAATCTATTCTATCTATTCTATATCTTATTCTATATCTCGTCATTATGTGCGTACTCGGATTAAGAGGAACGAACACTTATCGTCGACCTTAAAACGCGCCGGTCCACATGCATGCACACAGAAGACTCACTTAAGAGAGTAAGAGAGAGAAAGAGAGATGACGAATTCTTGGCGGCACGATGAGTAGCCGTAGCGTGACTTAATTAATGCGAAACGTGGGGTTAGCACCATCGACAAAGTCGTCTTTGTCGTTGAGGGTAATAGCAAGAGAGAGAAATAGAGATGGTGGGAGGTAGCTCCCAGGACTGGGTCAATAAAGACGGTGTTTCGACTAATTGCGCGAGCGCTACTTGCTCGATGGAGAAACAAAACGATCGACGATCCGAGGCCAAGTAATTAGACGAAATGAAGAGCGCGATCAAATTTATTCGAGTTCGTTCAATGCTCGATCGAGTGAACGTGATGATTTATACTCTCGTAACTATATTCGAATTTAATCGATATTTATTCGCGTAAACGAACACTCGCAAACTTTAAAAATAATTGTTCTTTTTTTTTTTATTGTGAACAAGAACATATAACTTTTCGTATATCTCGATGATAAAATACGCGTTAAAAATTTTGTTAAGAAATTTTTTAACTAACCAACAAGTTCCTTTTTTGTAATTTTCTTGTAGTAATTTTCTTGTAATTTTCTTTTTTTTTTGTAATTTTCTTTTTTGTAATTTTCTTTTTTGTACACTTCTCATACATTATATACATGTATATAACATACGAGAAACGATATATGAATCACATTTGCATTTCTTTTTCACGAAATTAATGAAACTATTTAATAATAAAAAAAGAAAAATGAATTACTCATTTGCAGACGGATCGCGTTCCAATTGGAATAAAAGAGAGTGGGGAAAAGACAGATATAACATAATTTAATATATTACGCGTCAAACCGGTGTAACGAGTCATTATAATGCAAAAGTTTTTAATGAAACGCACGCTTTTTAAACAATTCACCGAATAGCTCATTTGCCAACCGGTGATTCGGTATCGTTTGAAAGACCGATTATTCTACGTGATCATCTCTTTCGTGGAACGTGATTTATCACACAAAAGGTTATAATCGGTAACATTGTTCCAAAGTGAAAACTTACCAGAGTGAACATCGCAAAAATTGCTCTTTATAATAAAGCGGGATCTATTTCGAACTAATTATTCGTTAAAATTCCCTCTAATTTTTATTAACGAATATTAAAATGCCGATATCGAGATCTTTCTATTCAACTTAATTGTTTATTGTTGGCTTACGTAAAAAAAAATTACGCAAAAACAAATTCGATCTATTCTTATTCCTTTGTTTATAGCAAAGATGTCTCTGTCTTTTTCTTTTTCTATCCTTCTCTTCTCGATCGAACAGATATTCTTATCGTTTTCTTGATGTCCCATTCTGAGCTACAACAAAAAGCTCTTTCGCTGATCGTGGATGTACAAAAAAAAAAGAAAGGTAAAAAAAAGAGAAAAACGAGAGAAAAAGAAAAAACCAATATCCTTAAGAAACGTATAAAACTCTGATATCCACTTTAATGTGATGTAATCGAACGAATAACGATAGAGAACGCTATTACGATGATAGTAATAGAATTGGAAACACGTCGTTTCGCAGCGAGCGAGGACAAAAAATTTAACGTCATTTACGTAACACGAATAAACCGTATTACGCTTCTCTATGTAAATCGAAATGTTCGGTGGCGTGCATCTCATTTTTTGTTTCTTTTTTATTTGTTTTTCATTCTTCTCCTTCTTCTTCTTCTTCTTCTTCTTCTTCTTCTTCTTCTTCTTCTTCTCCTTCCCTTTTTCTTTATTGCACATAATCTCGAAATGACACAACGCCACAAAATGACCCGTTCTCTGTTCTCCTTTTAGAATCTATCGCAACCCCGAGTTAACGTTATCATCGACCCTTGAAAATAAATAGCTCGCACGCAGGAATAGGCTCTATTTATCTGACGCCGAGAATAGAAAACGTAGTGGACTCGATGAACTTTTCACGACGAGTACTTAGACACGTGCACGTATCTCGTGATATTAACATCATTACTTTTACCCATTGAACATAATTTTTCTTCAAATTATTCATAAAACGATCGAAAGAGATCAGAAATAATAAACTCTGACAAATGTCGTTTCTGTTTGATGTACTTAAAACAATAATAAAAAAACAAGAACAAAAGAAACAGTAAATAAATTTCAATGCATACAAATTAATTTCATACGTAATTTTCATAAAAAAATAAAGTCGCTTTCAATTAAGAAAGTTGAAAATCGAACACTAACGGTTAATGAAACCTAATTAAATAATCTCGTATAATTATAAGAGTCGAGATAATCGGTAATGAGGTTCTAAGGTCGTACGTGGTAACCCGAGTGTTTCTACTATCTAACACTCATCTCCGTGCATCGTCATACCGTATGCGCTTAGGGTGATTCATGGTCACGGTGAAATCACGAATAGACACATCGGAGCACGATCGAGAAAAAGAAAGGAAAAAGAACGTTGATCCAAATATATACTTCTCGTCGTTCAAATGCATCGGACGAGACGAATGAACAGCAATCATCTTCCTTGTGAACGAAAAAAAAGGCTTACGAGTTTTCAATGAAATCGTAAAAAAGCATATCATCGATAAGTTATCGTAAATAGAGATACAATATTATCAAAACGGAAGATTATTTCTTATCGTTCTAATAACGTAATAAACAATTCTTCTATATCGTCTCAGATAAATAAACATCTTTCGTGTAAGATATTTACAATAACATACATGTATAATAACATGACCAAGGTTATTACTTAATATTATTAATAAAAAAAGAAAATAACAAATATGAAAGCAATGTTAGTCATACGTAATAAGATTTCAAATCGCATTTTTAAATTCAATTAAATTAGATTTAAATTCAATTAAATTACAAAAGTAGATATACTTGACGATCGGCAATTCGGGCTACGCTATTTTAAAATTACTTCCGTTCGAATCTTCGAACAGTGTTGAACATCAGTATGTTAGAGAAAATAGGTTCATCGAGGTGCGAGTCAAGCTAATAGCCGTGTCAAAAGAATCGCAAGAGAAAAGCGGGACGGTGATCGGTATCTTGTAGGAGGCACAAACGACGGAAGCGGATCCTCCGTGAAAGCTCTTACGAAAGCAGCGGATTAATTGAAAGAACGGCGTGCGATCAATCGAGCGTGGGTAAACCTATCGCGTAAAAGGGAGAAGAGAAGCGGCCTCCCGACCAATGAGAAAGAGAAAGACAGACATATACTGAGAGATAGGGGAGAGGAACAGAGAGAGAGAGAGAGAGAGAGAGAGAGAGAGAGAGAGAGAGGGAGATAGACAGACAGACGAGAGAGAGAGAGAGAGAGAGAGAGAGAGAGAGAGAGATAGCATCTCGAATCATTGAAAACGCTATAACCTAACCTCGATTTTCGATCTCGTTATTCCACGAGTCTTCGCTATGGAAACTTCGCGACAGAAAATATTTCCGTATTGCTCGCATTAACAAAGAAAAAAGAACAAACAATAATGATACATTACGATCGAGTTTTCTTACGAATGTTCAAAGGAAGATATAAAAAGAAACGGACATTTAAATGGATGGATAGTAGAGTAAGAGATAGAAAGTACAGAATGAGTAGGCAGAGAGAGAGAGAGAGAAAGAGAGAGAGAGAGAGAGAGAGAAAATTGCTCTCTCGTCCTGACGAAAGGACGACTCGATACAATCTCTCTTTCTATCTCACATTGTGATAATTTATAAGAAAAAAGAGCCTATGCTAATGGTAAAAACATTGTTAAAATGATCGGATGAATAGGAAAAATACGTTAGACGAGGATACGAGGGGAGTAGGTCGAGAGAGAAAAAAGGCCGAAAGTGTCTGGCACGGTGACACCCACCTTGCCAGTGGACCACTCCTCTTCGCTCTTTGTCCGAGTATTTTCTCGACCACGGTGACGTTTCCGCTCCTCGCTGCCTCGAGCAGCTCCTGGTCCTTCCCCATGTTCCATTTACACCGTGATCGGCCCTCGATATTCGACCGCGCACTTGTCAATTTCTGTTTTTACTACGATTACTCGCGTTTCATTGATCCAGCGTGGCCATCTTGCCGAAGCGACTGAAGCGCCTCCGTGCGGCCAGCGCTTGAAGCGCCATCGCCGCCGACGGCTGATGAACGTGCGACGAACGAACCTTAAAGAACGTGGGTGCAAGCAAGAGCGTTGTCCTCTTCGTAAACCCCTGTGAAAGAAAGAGTGAGAACGAGAGCGTGCAAACGAGAACAACGTAGGTTACGATCCCACACGAATTCTCCCGAACGAACGAACGAACTAACATTAAACGACAGCTGTTGCGCCATTACTGAATTTTCGTGTTCTTCCAACAAGAATCAAGTTTATACGTGTTTCCTTTGTTATTATTTTTATATATTATAAATTTCTTCGTTTTATCGACGAGGTTTCATCAATACACAATGAAGCGTACCGTTCTTGGGTTCTCTTTTATCACATTATGGTTATTCGTAATTAGTGAACAAATTCAAGAGGCTATCACGTCCTCATCAACTTTTGGTAAGTATAAAATTTAAAAGGTTATATGCACTATTTTTAAATCAGTTTTCGATTCTTTGATTTGTTCTGTCCATTTAATACCAAAAGATTTCTCTGTTTTCCCTTTTCTTTCCTTCGTTTCTTAACACGTGAGAAGCATTTTGGAAATTATTTCTTTAATTTTGTTCTGTACGTACATGGTATCTTATCAAGATCGTACTTGTTTATATATTCTTATAGAAGTTAGGTGAGAATTTAATAAAATATTCATTAAAATGCTTTAATGCAGATGGTATATAAAGCTTTCAAGAAATATGAGCTTGTCGATAGCATGTTCGTGAAACATATAAAAGGAAATAAATTCTTTGTAATCTTGAAGTGGCAACCAATAGTAAAATTAGGATCAATAAACCAATAATACAATTAGGATCATTACATTATATAAAACAAATTAAGGAAATATAGCTATTTAGTAACTAACCTTCTTTCTTTATACCTAACCGTTAAGAAATGGCATATAGTAGTTTACATGGTAAAATTAAATATCTAATATCATAACAGTAAGACAAAAATGATTTTATCTTCAAATACCTTCTATGTGCATTAGAAAACACTTATATTTCTATATAAATATTATAGTTATGTTTGAATGCGTCGCTTATTGTACATACATAGTTTAAGTATCATTCATAAACCGAACATATATAATACTAATCTTGTAATAACTATCCATTAAACTAGCGATACTGAACTGCTACTAACATTTGCTGTATCGACTATGCATGTATATTAACTGTATAATTATAAATATTAAAATAAAATCTAACATTATTAAAATAATGACGTTGATAATCAATTATAATTAAATATATTTTTCCAACGTTTTCTTTCACTTCACACATTTTGTCTCATTCTTATATCATTCTTTTAATATAAGAAGACTCATATTTTTCTCATTACAAATAAAATATATTACAAGATTATAACGATTATTTAATAAGAAAATATCCTTGTTTTTATCACAGGAGAATAACATTTTTACAGATGATAATATAATCTCAATATCGTTATTGAATTATCGAAAAAACGAAGCTGTTAAAGAAAGGATAAAGTTAGCTCCTACAAACAATTATATGATAAATATTACCGCTATACCACCTACCATTTCATTTCTTATCTTTCAAGTTCATACATATCAATATAATATTACTCTTTCGTATGACAAATTAAATCTTAATAAGGTATCAAACAGAAGTCTATTTGGATCTAACGTCGGTTTATATATCGTACCAAAGAAGAAGGAAACGACGTTTTTCATAAGAAATAACAACGTTCGACATGTCGAAACTCTATTGGCGGTCGTTCCTTATTTAAAGCAAGGTGGGTATACAAATAAATATGATAAATTAGCATATTATTAATATTCGAATTATTGGAATATCCTTTGATCGATTTTACAAATTTCGATGTAAAACAAATTGTTGTTTCTTAATATTCCAAATTATTAATATAGCAAAAAAGAAACAAAACCAATCATTTTTTCTATATCATATATACATATACATACATACATACATATATATATATATATATTTCATCACTCCTACACAAATTATACTCGATGCTGAAACTATTTAATTGCGCACGTTGTAACAATAAAATTGATCCCTTTAAATACATGACCGAAAAAAAAAAAAAACGAAACATTGCAAGAGAGAGGGTGGGAGGGAGTTAGAGGGAGGAAAGCAGAGGAATGATTTCCAAAAATCTCTGTTACATTGCTGGACAATTTACCGATTGCAAATCCTTTTCCCTAATCCGATAGCGGCGTGTAAAATAATGTTTTTGCATACTCGCAAAAAACAAAAAACATAAAAAAAAGAGTATCTAAAGGGACCCTCGAAACACGAGAAAACGTACGTTGTACGTTTTTCGCGAACAAATCCGCATCGACACCCGCAAATCTCGGCAGCAACGCTCGTAAAGTTCGATCTGGCAGCGACAGATATCTCTGTTTCTTTCTCTCTCTCTCTCTCTCTCTCTCTTCCTCTCTCTCTCTCTCTCTCTCTCTCTCTCTCTCTCTCTCTCTCCCCCTCTCTCTCTCTCTCTCTCTCATTGTTGCTATTCACAGCACCAGTACCAGGCGGCTGTAACATGGAATTCAATATCGAAGTAGCACCATATCAAAAGCTATTCGTAAACGATTCGATCGTTATCCTGGATTCACAACCTGCCTCTTTACCACTCACGAGCAACGAAACTCAGAGAAGCTGTATTTTTGCAGAAACATATCGCCTTTTTCTAACAAAACAGGACTATTCTATAGAGAGTTACTTCAATGCTATTAGCAGTATGCTCACTGTCACGGATATTCTTCGTAATGGTGAAAAGGTACATCTTCGTCGAGAAAATATAATAAAAAGAAAAAAATATTTCATTATTCATTCAATGACTCCTCTGCCCTTCCCCCTCTCCCATCACCCGTCCGGTCCAATATTGTTTTTCTCACAAGACGTGTTGATTCTTGAACGAAAACGATTACGTTGTTGTAATAAAATTATTTATTCTTTGTTAATCGATTAATCGATAATCAACGTTGAATGATAAGAAAAAATATCTTGTAGAATATAAATTTATTTCTTTTTTATTTGTTTTCTTTTTTGGTTTATTTGTTTCATTATCAGATACCGGCACCGACCATAAATCCGTTAAGAAGGATCAACAACCTTTATTATGGAATTGGGACCGTCTACGCGGCTATAGCTACTTATGGAAATGATTCCTCGGCTTATGTACCAACTTTCACCTATGGATTCAACTATGTTCTCCATCCAGAAGATGATAAATTTTTAAGTACGTTTCCACATCCTACTTTATTAAATTGGTCACTAAGTTATTGCTCAAACTTAGCAATAATATAATATTAACACACATATAAGAGATTTTCTTATTTTCGTTTGTTTTACAGATGATACGCTATCAAAGTTATTGTGCATTTTAACGTGTATCGTTGGCTCCTTATGCGTCTTACAAGGACATAAATATCCCGAAATGGAGTTCGTCGTGTACACAACATTCTTTGGTGGCATTATCAGTTACATCGTAGTTAAATCTTTCGCAACTTACGACGTCAGAAGTAAATAGCAATATTTATGATCGTTAATTTTTCGAATAATCTATCTATGGCTTATTGATTGATATCAATCAAATTTTTTCTTTTTTTTTTTTTACAGCAAATATTATATTGAGCTTAATCGGAAGTTTCCTTTTTCTCCTCGTGGGTGTTATTTCCTGTTTTACCAAAAAATACATAAACGTTCTCTTTTCCATACTTTTTTTCGGATTTCTCTGCAGCTCGATCTTCTATTTCAATGTAAAAGGTAAAGTAATTAATGACAAACGCAGAAAAAATAATCGCTTAACTTTTATAACTAGGACAGAAATAATTAGAATAGGTCTAGCTAGCAGATAAAAGTTTGTTCAAGTGTAAAGGCAAGTATAGGCGTTTATCAGCATTTGTTTGAAACGCATTGAAGCTCCGCTACGTAGAGCTTCTAAAATTGATCTCGATACATTTATTACGAAAAATGTATAAATCCTAATCCTTTGAATTAATTTAACGTCCTAAATTAGATACTTATTTATCTATTTTATTACAGCTCTATAAATAAAAAAGAAACAAACAATCCTTTTATTTTATTTTCGTTCGAGAAATTTACGTCCGAAAAAAAATATTTTGATGGACCAAATATCCTACTCAAAATTTATAAGAAAGAACAATCAAAAGAAATAGATACTTCGTAATATACTCAAGAAATAGTATCGATGAGAGCGGAAAACAAAAATATGCTAAACGTGTTTCTTCCCAATTTAATCGTTTTTAATACTAAAACGAAAAAGAGTGAGAGAAAGAGAAAATACGGGTATAGGGTGTATGGGGGAGTGAGAGTTGGCCAGCAGGCCGAAGTTAGTTCGAGTTTGGCGAAGGGATGAAACGCGGAGACTTCGTGTTTCTCCCTTTTTCGGGGGTAGCTTCTATCAATGTTGTCCGCTCATGTGGAAACTTTCGACTGCCGAATCCCCCTCGGTGCAGGGAGTAGAAACGGAGCAGCATCCGCGTTACCTCCCACCTTTCTCACTATACACGAGGACGAGAACGAACACCCTCCTCACCCTTCCATTCCGTACACGCGCGTACTTTTCTGCGCGTACAATGAGCCTTCGTCCACTCTCTCTTTCTCCCTTTCTCCCTCCCTCCCCTTCTTTGTCTCTCTCTCTCTCTCTCTCTCTCTCTCTCTCTCTCACTTTTTCTTTCCCTATTTCTCTCTTTCATATTGCTTTCCAGCTTCAAATCCCACGGAACGATCTAACCAGCTTGAAAGATTTGCATTTACCTAATTGTGTCCCCTCCGTATTTGCTTAGTACCAAGACCTATTTAGATTACCCGCTTTTAGTAGGCGCAACCCCATGTCGAATTCTCCTTGTTTCTTTCTCGAACTCGAAGAAAATGGCACTTTTCTTTTTTACGTATTATTTTTATCCTTTCAACTTATCCATATCGTTTAACGAAATGGATATAGGATTTTACGAATCATCGAATCGAAAGAATCATTTCGATCTATATATAATCATTTTCGTACGAACGACATGGATCAGAAATTCGCGTTATCATTTCTGATTAACCTTTCAGACTCTCCAGCAATTTTGGAGAACGACTGGTTGTTTTGGCCGATTTATTTGTTCATCGCGCTCATCGTCATGATTATTCTAATCGCAATGCCCTGCTTTGCTCTTACTCTGACATGCGCTGTTCTCGGAGGATTCACAGTGGTCTTATCGATCGCTTATTTTGCGAACTCAAATTTGGTCTACATCATTATCAACGTTATCAGGCGCCTGACTGTATCTTGGTTCAATTATGCGATCGTTAGTCTTCCGTTACAGAGCAAAGGTAATCAATCGTTGAATTCATTTTTATTATTTGTATTAGTCATAGGTGAAAAAAAAAGAAAACAAAAATACGAGAAAATATTGATCCACCTTTGTTTTTTATTTTTTCCTTTCTAGATATGATCTTGATCGTGTTTTGGGTTTTTCTGGCCATAGTTCGTATCCACAGTGAGGGCGTTTTTAGAGATTTTTTCAACAATTTGTACTGGAAAGTGTGTCGACGTGATTTTAAAAGTATTGAATCGGATAAGGCATTCGAAGATATACCACTTTATAAATATAGAGTATTAGACTATTTCAACTAGAAAAAGCGACAAGCAAGTTGCCATTGACTTTCCTATCGTTTGTTTTTATTTTTATTCCTAAGGTAAATCAACTTGTTTCCGTTCTTTCTTTTTTTCTTTCGTCGTTAGATACGTTATGTTACTTAGAAAGATAGTTATAGATTTTTTCTACATTTTATAGTACATGTACAAATCTATCAGTGATTTATTTTTTAGATTTTTTACGAATAGAAAAAAAGAATTATATGCCTGCTTATTTATTTTGATTAGTCACTCGTTAAATATATTTAGTTTTATAATTTCGTTTAGGTTTCTTATTAACGAAATATGATATTGTACCACTTACCTACAATTTTACATTGAAAGGTTAATGTGATAAACGATCGTGGTGCAAAATATGTAATTGTGTTATCGCAATATATTCGTATTAAAAAGGATGATATCGCAAACGAATGCGATCATAACGAACATATATGTTCATGTCATTAACGCGTACTCACTTCGATATATATATATATATAGTCCTCTCTTCCTTGTTCCAACAAGTGCACTCGAAAGTTTGCAATCTATACATATGCTTTAATGCAATGATGTGGGTAAAGAATGTGACTCTGTTAGGATTAAAATGAAATAACATTTATTGGAATCGAGACAGTGACAGCTAACAATGGTTCTAATTTCCTACTACTTACAATCTTAAAGGTAATCACAGCAACAATATTATCTCATTATTCACAACACTTACATTGGATTACGGTCGTATTAATATATATGCATATACGTACGTAATATTTTATATACATTTTTTATTATTTCTCATTAATAAATTTGCTTATACTCATACACTGTATTCATTACTAGTATCATTATTACAGATAAGAGAAGTGTTACGTGACCACTTCCACGTCATGTTTATTTAAATTACTTGCTGATAATCGTGGGAAAGAGATAATAATGCCGTTCGATTGGATATTAAAAAAGAAAGAATATAAAAATAATCGAGTTACGAACTGAAATAATAGAATATTCTACTCTGCCCTATTAGAGTAGATTAGTGAGAAATTTACGATAATAATCCGTGCAGAGAGCGAGCAAACGAGAACAATTCGAGGTTTCTCCCGGACATAGATAAAGACGCAGAAGTGGTACTTACATAGTGAAATCAAAACGTACGTAGATGTCTCGAAACGATCGGCAAAATCGATAAGGGACCTCGACTTGAAGATTTTCGAACGTTTTATTTTGAAAAAGATGACGAATGAAAGAAATGTAAAAGTATCGTAAAAAGTAACGACCGACAAATTCTATCTACGAATCTACAATCTGTGCTCGCTTCTGTCCCTGCTTCTATCCTTTTTAATTTCATTTTTTTTCCAAAAATATAAATTTACTAGAGAGATAATGTACATTATGATTCCACGGTCGAGCGTATTAAACGCGTCGCGTAATAAAAGCGCTTGATGATCGAAAGAGAAAGAGAAAAGTTTGCGAATCTACGAGAAAATATCGTTCGATTCGTTTCCTCTACGCTTTTTACGGAACTCGATGGAGTAGATAGAGAAAGGTAATGGGGAATGGTCGCGATGGCGATGATGAATAGGACAAACGTTATTATGTTTGACATGTCGTTAACTTTTTAACACAAACGTATAGGTATTCTTCGTGATTAATTATTGACCGTATGACAAATTGTAAGTGCTTGTTTACTATATTTATTACAAAGTTCGATTCGTCGTAGCCCATCCCAGACGTTTTTGGCGAGAACTCGCGGCTTTGTTTCTCGGTACGCGATCGTCGACAATCGAGAGAGCTTTCGTGCAAATCGTTGGGGGGGAAAGGGGGAAGAAGGAGTGAAAGGGAGAGAGAGAGAGAGAAACGAGAGCAGTCTGGATCGTTTAAAATTCGAAATAAATGCATCGTCGGTGACTCGTCGGCTTTTACACAGCTTCCGCATCGGACTCGGAGATCGATGGACTAATTATTCAGCGCGTGGCACTCAATTAGCAAAAAAACGCGTTGTTTCGTTCTGCTTTGTGCATCATTAAAAACATTCGGTCGAATCAACCACGTCGCATCCATCGTCACGAATCTCCAACGGAAGTTACAGGTGGTTGCCGGATAGGACGACATATTTATTTTTGCTCGCGCGCGCAATAGAATTTCACTTTCCCGTTGAATATTTAAACCGGACTGTGCGGTGAATTAGAAAATGCGATCGAACGATGGATTTCGACTTCGTGGAAGAAAGCTTCTTTCTTTAAAGCGTGCACGATTGAACTCCGTGATTGTGACGTTAATTAAAAGAAAATGACCCGCGCGAATTTGTTCGCCGGTGCGGAAATCAATATCGTTCCGAGATCCTTTTGCGAAATTTTCGGAATTTTCCGTTTGGATACGCTTCGACGATCACAAGAGAACGACGATGATCGCGCGTACGATTTTAAGCCACGGTTCTTAACGTCTGAATTTATAGCGACGATCGAAGTTTCATATATTTTTGTTCTTTCTTCTTCATTCGTTCGTTTCTCTTAACTACAACGTATATACAGTATGCCGTATGATTATCGCTAATTTACATGTCTACGATCTACCGAGAGTAACAAATGCTATTTTACAATCAGCTTTATACAAGAAAAAGAAGAGTAAGGATTAAGGGGATTAGGTGAGGAAGAAGATGTAATTTGTCAAAGGAAAAACGGAAAACGAGAAGAAAGATCGACTATCAAAATCCGATGCGAATGTCGAGCATTGTTTCCAATCGTTATTTCGAAAATTAATGCTTCGAGGATCTTTCTCTCGCAGAATTTCGACATCGATTCTCTAAACCGTTTCACGAATTTTATAAAGCTACAAATTTGTGGATTCCTCTTATTAAATAAGATAGCTCGAACGAAACGATCGAGCTATCGATTGGATTTCTACGAATGATCGGTAACATCGAGTGTTTTCGAGTCGGAGAAAAAAAAATTTACGGTCTGAAAACGCATATGTACGTTAGTTCGTTTTTCTTGGTTCTGCGTTTTGTTAAAAAGAAAAAAAAGAGAAAAAAAAGAGAGAGTTTACCCTGTGATTAAACGTCGACGTGTCAACAAAAATTTTGCGATAAATGCACGATTCGTTTCAAGTTTGTAACCTGATCTTTCCTTCTTGTCCCGTTCTGAGTTATTAAATTACGTGTACTCTCTTTCTTGGTATAATTCGTCTCGTCGACGCACCGTCATTGCGATGAGTTTCACATTTTTTAATGAACCGATAAGAAACAAATGTTCCTCGACATTCTCATGATTTCCCTTTAGAAATCTCCTGTCATTAAGTTCACGCGATGAACTTGTTCAAAATTTTCTACGTATATATTTCCATCGAATCATTAGAAAAGTGTAACTGATATTGATTTCTGATTGGTTCAACTTAACGAAATGACAATAACGTTTAATATTCATCTACGTAAAAGGATTACTTTATGACAAAAAAGAAACGCTAAAGGCTGCAAGAAAATCGATTGAAATGATTCGAATCGGCTATTTCAACGCAACGCCGGTGTATCACCGAAAAAAAATTTCTTTCCAACGCGATGATGTGTGTC
Organism: Vespula pensylvanica; assembly: GCF_014466175.1. Lineage (NCBI taxonomy): Eukaryota > Metazoa > Arthropoda > Insecta > Hymenoptera > Vespidae > Vespula > Vespula pensylvanica. The sequence continues at coordinate 7,463,197 of NC_057692.1, forward strand.
TTAATTTATATAATATCGTGAGCGGTGAAATATACCCTGTGTGACCCGGGTCATGCGTATACAATCTACGAGATCTAGACGATACACGGATGATCGTCACAGAGACATCGATATTTTCGAAAAAGTTCAATTTTAAAAACGCAGGTAACTTCGCATCGTTGATCCGATCAAATCGAATCGACGTAAAAATAAAGAAATACCTGCTATAGCTATTGACGTAGGTATTTCTTTAACGTATACATCTTTTCTTAGAAGGAATAAGATAAATAATTAAACAAGGATTCGTCGAGATAAAGCTGAAGATAAAAAGAAGACAAAAATTAATGATGATTAAGAAACGTCTCACCGATCAACGATGCAAAGTCCTCCGAACTCAGTGCGAGTAGATGAAAAAAGTAGGTGAGGTATCCGGTTCGAGGACGTCATCAGCGCCGAGCGACGTTTCGAGGCCTCGCTTGACGGGAAAATATCGTAAGTCTTAGAAAAAGGTCTTTCTCGCTGTGGTTAGAAGTCTCGATGAATTCTCGATGATTCTCTCGGTCTTTTTCTTTCTTTCTTTCTCTCTCTCTCTCTCTCTCTCTCTCTCTCTCTCTCTCTCTCTCTCTCTCTCCCTCTCTCCCTCTCTCTCTCTCTTTCTCATTTGAGAGATAGAGAGAGGACCGCGATGATGCGTCTCATTCATTCACTGGTATCGGAGGTATGTACTGGGGTCGTTGCCGGTGTGCTGCTCGGCTGTTGTTGCTGTTGCTGGGACGCCGTCGGTGGTTGTGCCGGTATGCCGAGACTGGCTAAAAGCGGTCTCGAAACGGCACCCGGTGTGACCGTCGGTGGTGGCGGGCTCTCCTGCCCCACGAGCAAGCTCGCGGGCGGGAACCCGAATAGCTGGGATCACTGGAGCCGAGGCCAATAGCTGCCAGTCAGGTCCGGAGTCTGGGATGGTATCTGCACTGGCACCGATACGCCTGCCGATATTACGCCTGAAACATATTCAAGGTCGATCGCTTGCTTTACCTTCCTTTCCTCTCATGCAAAACGACCTTTCTCTAATTTCTCTCTCTCTCTCTCTCTCTCTCTCTCTCTCTCTCTCTCTTTCTCTCTCTCTTTCTTTTTTTTTCGTTATATTTACTTTTTTATTCGCGAACAAAACTCGAAGGTCTCGGAGAATTCCTCACGAACAGAGAACGTTTAATTCGCGTTACTATTTACCGATATTGATCTTTTGATTGACAAATGATTAGAACTCTTTCAGGTAAATCGTACGTATAACTACAGAACCATCAATCGCAATCATTTCAACCATAAAATTAATCCGACAAACGTGGTGGCAACGTGGAATATTAATCCAATAAGGACACTATTTCGAATATCCTCGTTTATACTCATAAATATTATATATAGCTATTTTTTTCATATTCGTTGATTATATTTAAACGTTAGATAGAATGTGATCAAGTATCTTTTATAATTATATTCCTTAAAGTAATTTTGTTAGAACAAAATATATTAATTGATGTTATCTCATGGTACAAGACTTTTAAATTGAAGATATATATTATTTCACTTTGCAAATAATTATCAGTACATTTATATAAAATATAACGAAAGGATTTCTTTCGATATTAAATGAATCTTTCAAAATTATCCTTTCAAAAACATAACTAAGAGAAAAAGGAAAGCTTTACCATGGATGCATGCATTAACCTTCATTACGTTGATGCAAGAAGGAAGAAAAAGCGAAAATGTTCTCAACGGTGAACAGTGTCTTCACCACAACCGATTACTTAACTATGAAAACGTACTCCTCTCTGCAGAGACATAGGTGCCGAAAGAAAGAGAAAAAGATAGATAGAAGAAAGACAGAAAATAAGGTGCAATGATAACGAGAGCGTTGTAGAAATCTCCGGCGTTGGCGCACGTAAAGCGATTATGAAGGATAATGGCGTGTAAGAAGAGAAAAAAGGAAGGAAAGATAGACACCGTGTTAAAAGAGAAAGAAATATATATATATATATATATATATATATATATATATATAGAAAGAGAAAGAGAAAGAGAAAGAGAAAGAGAGAGAGACGAAAAGAAAGAGCGGAAAAGAGAGTAGGAAAAGAAGGCCGCGCGTGTTCCGCAGTATTCCACCATTCTACATCGCTCCACTCCATTCCTGTAGGTACGCCGCGCACCCCCGTATTTCCTCCCCTTTGGGTTCGCACGTTATTGAGCGCTCGCCCAGCCGAGGCGAGACCCAACCCATCCACATCCTCTGTTCACCCCTGTACATTCTGACGAGAGTGAGAACGAGAGAGAAAGAGAGAGAGAGAGAGAGAGAGAGAGAGAGAGAGAGAGAAAGGAAAAAGCGAGTAGAAGGGATAGAAGGGAAGGGTAAGTAGGGAGGAAGAGAGATACAGGACGAAGAGGATCGACCCTCGACGGCTTTCGTTAAACGGGAGAGGGGTGAGAAATAGAGATGGATAGAGAAAATGAGAGGAAGACAGAGAGAAAGAGTGAGTGAGTGAGTAAACGAGTGAGTGAGTGAGTGAGTGAGTGAGTGAGTGAGTGAGTGAGTGAGTGAGAGAGATAGAGAGAGAAAGAGAGAGAGAAAGTCGAGAAAATGGAAAATTCAGGAGCTCTACGTCGACGGGGGTGGAAAACCGCCGAACATCCCATTCTTCGATTCAGCCCGCCGGCGCCATGCGAGATTTGTTTTAAAATCCTTTTACAATTCCGTGGGCGAGCGTCGACCCGCGTGCTATAACCACTTGGACCACCCCTCGCTCTTCTAGCTCTATCTCGCTCTCTCTCTCTCTCTTTCTCTCTCTCTCTCTCTCTCTGTCTCTCAGAGAACGGGGTTTGGTCTATGTAGATTGCGTGCGAAGAGGCTCCCAGGTAATCCTCGCCGCTTTATTTTGCACTCGACACTGAGCACAAAAAAGAAAAAGAGATAGAGAGGAAGCGACGATTCGTGAATAACGAAGAAAATTCGAAACAAAAACGGACTCGACTCTGTTCTACTCTCTCTCCTAGGAAGAAATCTTCTTGTTCTTCGATGCGAGTTTCTTCTTTCTTTTTTTCTTTTTTTTTTTTTATATTAGACTTATTTCAATCCTTTAAGGTACCCTAAAAATGCTCGTCTCGGAAAAGCCCACACGAACGTTTCTTTTGTAAATAAAGCAACGTCGATTTAACGCATATTAAAAAAAAAAGAAAAAAGAAGCAGATGAATGGAATATCATTAACGGTACGTGGGAAATAATTAAAGGTATTGAATGCACGCGTGGAAGCGCAGATAATAGATTCACCGGCACGATTATTCACAATGTCATTGGGAGTGATAAAAATGTAGGATATATTTCACGGATATGAAGCATAGCGATATTCTCTCTTTCTCTCTCTCTCTCTCTCTCCCTCTCTCTCTCTCTCTCTCTCTCTCTTTCTCTCCCTTTTCCCGGAAAATAGCTCTCTCCGTTAATAGACGCCGAAATGGTTGAAAGCTTACGACATAAAATTAGCGACACCCCGAAGCTCTCCGGAGATACGAAGCGAGAGATCAAATATCCAGAGATAAAGTGCTAAAATAAAAGAGACAATGGGACGCAACCGAGGAGGTTGAGCGGATGAACGACGCGGCACGCACGCGTTATTACACGAACGTGAGGAATTCTTACGTTGAATTGACGAGCGAATAAAAATTTAAGATATCATTCGAGCGAACCGTAGAAAACTACTAACCTATGCAATTCCTTAGCGAAATCTGAATGTTTCTTTTATTGCGTTCACATTACTACTAACGTTTTTTATTTGATTTCGAATTTTACGAAATAACTGTGATTAGTATTTGAAAAAATGAATATAAAATGAAAATAATCGTAAAAATATCGTCAAATGAAATCTATTCAAAATGGCCGTTTATTCCTTCATTTTTATGTTTTCCAATCGGTTCTTGCAACGTGTAAACGAAAGTGGAACTTGCAAGGAAATTCGAGCGATCGACGTTTTTAGAAGAACTGCGGTATCACTGCAAGCTCAAACTGCGATACCGTATTCGTTATCGCTCGACACGCATACACGTGCGGGTATGCTCACCGACGACGTTCGCCGCTGATAAAATCAGCGAACGGGGGCCGTGCGGGAAATCGAAACGGTAATTTCGTTTCAGTTTCGAATCCAGTTTACAGCTAATCTGCTTTGAAACTAGGGTGTAATGCAAACACGACAAATATTGACCTACTCAAAATAGTTGCGAATTCGCATTTGTAAGCGCGGAGAGGAGAGGATACTCATCGAACGATTTTCGTCCACCGCTGAAACAGAATGATATCTTTAAAATCATTGCGTACGAATTCTCCGTCCCGTCATGGATGCGTTAATTATTCTATTATGGTTTTCTCTGTCAACGAATCTATGTCAATATAGTTAAATTCTTCCCTAATTCTCGTTAACAAGGGGAACAATGAATACAATCGGTATTCCGTATTCCTGACGAAGGATGAATAGACGAACAATATAAAATAAGTAATATAAATAGATAGAATAGAAAGATTAGAACAATATAGATATGTATATTATATAAAGTAAACCGCAAAACATGCTAACATTGTTCAAATAAAATATCAAACAGTGATTAAGAAGTTAGTAGATAATATACTACTAACCATTAATTCACTACTTTCGTGTTAAACGGTTCGTTTAAAAAAATAAAACATATAAAAATCGCCTTTTTTTTTTAAAGCAACCTTAACTAAACTTTAGAAACAACTAAAAGGCAAAATGAATACTTAAATTAGTCAATAGAAAACTTACCGGTCGCGGTCGAGGTCGTCGGCTGATAGGGTGCACCACCTGGTCCCGCAGGTTGGCCACCCGGCGTGGTGGGGGTACCACCATGGGAGGTCGGAATACCACGATGGGGTTGCGAATGCGCAGTGCTGTGTGCGTGGGTGTAAGACTGCGTGAGCGAGTGAAGTGGCTCGTGGAACACGTACGCCGGGTATCCCTCGGCTCGTTGCTGAAGGCAGCTTCCACCCATTGACCCGCCCAGACTACCCGACATTGAACTGACATCAGAGAGAAAATCCACGATGGGGCGTTGAAAATAATTCGCCTTTTAGACGTTCACCAAACTTTTCAATAAGATTCGTTACGCTCGTTACACCGTTTCGAAGGATACTTACCCTATTATTACCTGAGATATTGATACCTAATTTATATCAAATTAATTTACTTAAACCTTTTTGAGAACTTGGATACTTACCGATATCGAAATATTATACTTACAAAAAGATGAGTTACTTTCTCTTTCTACTTTACTCTACTTTTTAATATATATATATATAAGCATACATCTATAAATACATTAAATGCAAACGGATTTTCTACTAACTAACCTGTAAGTGTCAGGCATAGTAGCAATTGGCTGCGGTATCGAGGAGTACATGGCGTTGAATCCGGCGTTTAGAGGCAAACGTGGAGTGGCCGGTGTCGCTGCGGGAGGTGCTGCACTGCTACTACCACCCCCGCTTCCACCTCCGACAACCTGATCGACGGCTGCTCTTCTCTGGTTTCGCAACTTTTCCTCTCGACGCCACTTTGCCCTGCGATTACTGAACCACACCTGCAACCGGTGAAACCAAACGGTGCCTCTGTCACGATAAATGCGTTATTCCCCGCGATTCGCCTTTCTTTTCTCTCTCTCTCTCTCTCTCTCTCTCTCTCTCTCTCTCTCTCTCTCTCTCTCTCTTTCTCATACACACACATATATACTTTCTTTTTCTCTTTCCACTTTTTTTACCTCGCATTTCCATCTTTCATCTTCAATCTGTTCCTTTCTCTCTTTCTCTTTCAAACAAGCATGCACACCCACACTCGCACTTCTTCCTCTTTCTCGTACCCTCTTTTTACTCTCTGCTTCCTTACTTTCCAATTTATATTTTGTATTATTAGAGAGATATCTCTTTTCTTGTATATTTATTTGTGCAAATTAATCCGACATTTTTTTCTTAAAAATACAATTTTCCTAGTTTCTTTTCTATTCTTTTTTTTTTTTTACATGAAATTCGATCTCACGTTCATTAATTGCAATTAAATGATCGGGAAATTGAATTTCTCCTGGTCGATCTTGTTACTCTCGCGTTAGAAATTGCGATATAAATGTTAATGATTTACGAGCAGTTTACAAAACTTTGTACCGGAATTATTAAAGACAAAATGAATGGAGGAGGATGGAATGAAACAATCATTATTTTTGCTCTTCACTTCTATTACTAAATTTGTAATGATCGTGCATATCGAGTAACTTACTTTTTTCAACCTCTCGAAAGTTCGAATACAACGAACAAAAAAGGAATTTTCTCGTTTGCAGAAAAATGGAAACTAGGAGGAATATGGTTCGAAGGAATTGAAGTTTTACCTATTCTCTCTAGTTCTCTCTTTCTCTGTCTGTCTATTTCTCTCTCTCTCTCTCTTTCTCTCTTCCTATACTTCTCCTCTTCACTCTCGGCGTAGCGAGTAACGCGGTTTCGAGAGCTACCCATCGACGAGCGTCAATTGAATCAAAAAATAAATTTCATTCCCCGGCAGTTTGCAGGAACGACCACGGGGGGATAGAAGGGTAGCAAATCGTGTTCGAGCAACCCCACCGTCAAATATCTACCATTCGCTCGGAGCGTTCTCCTTCCGCCCAATACCGTCGCTCCTCGTAAACTCGTCCTCCCTTGTCCCCGAAAACTCGTTCGAATCGATCCATTCGGAATTCTGCGATTCCGAATAGACCTCGGGATGCTCTCCCTCTATCTGTCTATCTACCTCTTGCTTTCGACCCTCTTACAGGAGAACGAGAGATAGATAAAGAAAGAGAGAGGAGAGGCAGAGAGAGAGAGAGAGAGAGAGAGAGAGAAATAGAGAAAGCACACATCTTCTATTCTGATTGACGATATCTCAAAGATGGTTCCAACCTTTGAATATTCAGTAATTTCTATACGAGTTTTATTCGGATCGAAAAATATTTGCAGAAATGAATCCGCTTGTAAAGTCAACAGACGCGAGATTGAAAGGGATGATAAGTGATGCCGAAAATAAAGAAGATGAATTGATAGAGTTGAAGAAGATGGGTCACGAACTAAGATCAGCTAAGAATTAGAATCATCCTTATCGAAGGTGCAGATTTCTAAGAAGGAACGATAAGCGAATTGAATAAATAAGATTGAGTCGAAGTTAGGGAAAGAGATAGAAAAAGAAATATAATAAAAATATACTTGAAGTAAGAATCGTTTTGTGCGTTCCATCACGGAAAACCTTTCACAGCCACCCTCTAACGATTTACCCTCTCGAGACGCGTCGGAAATCCTGCGGTATACCTCCCTCTGAACAGGAGCATCCCTTTTTGTCCATTTCTCTCTTCTTCTCTGTCTTTCTCTGTTATTCTCTATCTTTCTCTGTCTTTCTCTGTCTTTCTCTGTCTTTCTCTGTCTTTCTCTGTCTTTCTCTGTTTTTCTCTGTCGAGGAAGGGAGAGTCGCGTGCGATGATAATCGGCGAGCAGTCTAGGCCATGGAACAACCTCGTGGAGGTGCCCGCTAGTACACAGACGCACGAAAGGACGAAGGAAGAGCGAACGAGGAACGGCCAATCGGAGGACAACCTCCCCGGGGACGCGTCGTTGCCATGGTTGCGTCCGAACCCTCTTAGGCCTTCTGCCGGATCCCTCGTAGCTCACCGAGAGACTCGTCCGCGTCGCGCGCGCTACCTATACGTTACTTCCTCACCCTCTATTTTCCTCTTTCTATCTGACTTGCTCTCTCTCTTTCTTTCTGTCTCTTTCTATCTTCCTCTATATACGCCCAAATGTCTACCCTTATCTGTGTTCTCACACTGTATGCATGTATACGTATGTGTATCGAATTTGGCATGGTGGTTCCACCATTTGCTTGGCCGCCGTTCAGTACGCTCTATTTCCTTCTTCTTCTTCTTCTCTTCTTCTTTCTCTTTTCTTTTCTTTCCTTTTTTGTTTACCTTTGATCATCCATTTATTTTGTCGACTTTCTTTCACTCATATTTTCCCTTTCATTTTTGTTTAACGCGTAACCGAATATTCTTTTCGCAAGTAATTATATTTAGATGTTCCGTCATTCTTTACTACCTCCATCTTGTTTTCTTTTGTCATCATTTTGTTCTTTAAATTTTAATTCGCGATATCTACATGTTCGTACGTTTAATACTACTATCCATGCATTTTTATATACGTATCCATTGATTTTTGTCTTTACAATGCGCAACGTGGAACTTCCATCCGTTCAGAGAATCGACCGTCGGTCGAAACGGTCGACTCATCCCTTTCTCTCTCTCTCTCTCTCTCTCTCTCTCTCTCTCTCTCTCTCTCTCTCTCTTCTCTTTCTCTCCCTTTCTTGTTTTCTCTTCCTCCGCTTGTTCTTTCCCTCCCTGTCTGTCTCCCCTAGTCTTTCCCTCTTTCTCGCCCTCTCGCTCTCCTGGCACTCCCGGTTTCCTGCACTTAGCAAGATCAATACCAGCCAACGAGGCTTGAAAACATGCGTCAACATGGTCTTGCACTGTTTGTACGTCCACATAACGCTCCGCGCACGGCTACTAGAGGCACGCCAACCACCACCACCACCACCACTTCCACCACTTCTACTACTACCATCTCCACGACCACCACCACCGGCAACATCACCACCCCTGGCCGGCCACTTCGCTACCCCCCATCGTTGAAACAGGTGAGGAAGGGAGAAAAGAGAGAGACAGAAAGAGAGAGAGAGAGAGAGAGAGAGAGAGAGAGAGACGGTGCTCGAATATCATCCCTCGAGAGACGACAGAGAGAGAGAAAGAGAGAGGTATCAGAGCGGTACGACCAAACAATGTCCGACAAGGCTGCGTACATATTAGCTTATACGGCCATACGTCACCCTGTGGCTCGACCGGCGGTATTAATTAAAATAATACGCCGTGAAGCGCGCCTGCTCTACATCCTATCGTATCTTCGTCCCTCTTTCTCTTTTTCGTCTTTCTCTGTTTGTCACGTTTGATGGAATTGCGCTTATCGTTGAACACTCGACCGAAATCCATCTGCTTGATCAAGAAAAGAATTAACGTAATCGACTAATTTGTTATCTGTTACTAACTAACAATAAGATGCAAGGTTACGTGTTTTGTTTTATTTCGTTTATTTTTTTTTTTTTGGATTTCTCTTACTTTCATCCTTTTATCGAAACGATATAAAAGTGATTAATTTAGTTGAAGCAACTATTTCTATGTATTTTACTTTTTAATTAAATCGAGAATAGGTACAAATGTTTGTTAACTTTAAAAAATTTCAAAAATTCATAGTATTCGCAAACAAATTTAACTTTTCGCATGATTGAAACGAGATTAGACTTCGGATCTATCGTTTGTGAGGCTATTGCTCTTTCAACTGATTTAGTTCTTTCAACCTTAGTTCTTTCGAACAAAAATTTTCGTGTTTCTATTATCTTTGATACTTACCTTCCAGGGAAATGTTAAAAAAAATTTTTTGTAACATTGCATTTAGATTTATTGTTTGTATTGTCGAGCCATTTCATCGAATATTAGAGCCAAATTTAATTCATATTGGGAAATATGGAAAAACCATGAAAGAAACAAATTATGAAAGCTTTCAAACTCTATAGCCATTGAAAGCTATAAAAGTTGATACCTTTGTTGGAAGTTAATTTCCCATGGGGAATAAAAATTCCCGTGACATAACATTTGAATTGGTAAAAAATTATCCTTTGTCAGAAAACATTCGGGATATTCTCCTATAAATTTGATAATCGAACGCGTACAAAAATTGCTTTTGGTTTTTTAAGCTTATATTTTAACCCAATGACTCGTTATTACGTATATCCTAATATCATATTTCTATGTATGTATATGCAAGTATGTTAATCATTTTATAATTCTTATTTCGCAAAAAATATTGCGACTCGCTAATTGAAAAACATTTCATAAAACGAATTTACAAACGATATATTCCTTTGCATCTGTTAATATGCACAAGATATACAAACGAAGTCGAGTGGCAATAGCGTTCACGTTGAAATGGTGAATATTTGCAAACGATGCTTGGATATTTCAGCGTTGCTAACAAACATGGATCATTGTTTTGAAATAACAATATTCGATATGCGTTCATCCTGTTCTCTCTCTCTCTCTCTCTCTCTCTCTCTCTCTCTCTCTCTCTCTCTCTCTCTCTCTCTCTCTCTCTCTCTCTCTCTCTCTCTCTCTCTCTTATCGATCTCGTAAAATCATAACACATCATATTCGTTTATCGTTCCCTTTGTCTCGCAAAAATTCGCATTAATTCGAGATAGATGTAAAAATATTAATTCTCGTTACCGCACACTATGAGAAAATCATTCGAACACATTATTTTTTCCACTCTTCCGAACTTGTGCTTTTCATTACGCGTTTTACAGTTACGGTAATTTAATATTATTACGAAGAGCGCTCTTGTAAATGTAACAATGCGTGGAAAACGATGCATTGTATCGGGCGTATAAATCTCGTGTATACCATATCACATTTATTAGCGAATCGTGCAGAAAATATTAACTAAATATTCGCGTCGTCAAATTCGACGATTTTCATCAGGAGAAACGAGAGATCCATTCTCCCGGGGATAATCGAAACGATGACGGAATTTCGCATAAAAAAGAAACGAAGTGATACTCTGAAACGACGAGGAAATATTTCTACGCTTGAATAGACATAATGAAATAACTATAAACCATGAGACTTGGTCTCACCGCTTGGAGAGAGAAAAAAAAAGAAAGAAAAAAACATATTTTGCGGGAAGGAAGAGTCTTCGAATAATCCAATTAAAATCGACGTCGTTAAGGGAAAAATTCTAGAAAGATCGGGATCCCTTTCGTCTCATAGAATTCACCTAACGAGTAAAACCCATGCGAGGAAGTGTGAAAGAAGACCGAAAGCAAGAGAGAAAAGAAAGTAAAAAAGAGGGAGACAGAGAGAGGGTGGAAAGAGATTCGTTGGGAAGTTGGGTAGGACGTTACTCTCTCGGCATTTAAAGTGCATCCTGCGTGTGCATTGCCGGCGGTGAGCACGTTTTAAAACGTTTAATGAAAGGGCGTCTCCTTGCTTAACGCCCGCTCGTTTCGAAAGGAACGAGCAGGCGAGAGTCGAAAGGAGAAAAGTGAGAAAGAGACAGAAAGAAAGAGAGAGAAGGAAAGAGAAAATTCTCGGTAAAGGAAACGGAGAAAGGAGACCGATGGATGAAGGTTAGGATAGGAGTATACGAGAAAGAGGAAGCACGCGCCTCATTCGCACATTCACACTCACCTGGATACGTGCCTCGGGCAATCCAATCTTCTCGGCGAGACGCTCCCGCGCAAACACGTCCGGGTAATGTGTCCGCTCGAATTCTGAAACGAAACCAGTTTGCAACAAGTGTGCCAAGTTATTGAAGGAACACGGATTTTAGATTCGTCATGAACTTTTCGTGAAAGGATCAGTGTTAAAGAAATCAAGTGCAAACGTTGATGGTTTGTACATAATAATGAACAGTCAACAACGATTTACAATGATATAAACGATAATCGAATAGAGAAAAATATAAAAACTCGACTAATCAAAGTTTCCTCGTCGAATGAGAATGATAAATAGAAGAATTTAATTAAAAATATTTAATATATTCACCTTTCTCGAGGCTGTCTATCTGTTCGTTGGAAAAGGACGTCCGATTGCGCTGGAGTTTTCGCTTCAGCCTTAGTCGTACTTGCGAGTCCTCGTCGCCGGATGAATTGTGTTCCGAGTTCCCGTCCGACGTTGTCTCCTGCTGATGCGACAACAGAGAACCCGTGTCTGGAAAGAGATTTTCCAAAATTTCGTGCGAATGATCCTACTAAAATGTTTCCTTTTCTACTCGTAAAACTAACGTTTGCGAAGTACAATATGCGCGTTTAAATGTGCGATTTAAAATGATTTGGAAATAATTGACGAAAGATGGAGGACACGTTACATGTTTTTTTTTTTTAAATATTTTGAAAATTTCACGGTTAAAAGACAAGGATAGAAACTCCTGCCAGCAAGGAGATCGATCCAATTAAGGAAGCGAGTTTGGTTCCCCTCGACGAGCTTACGTTTCAACGATTTCAGCTACGAGCAACGGCTGCGGTGGTGGCAACGAGCGTCTGTTGAATTCCTAGACACGAAAAGGGAAAACGCGTCTAGGCGTACATTCCACCCTCGATCTTCAGGGTCGCCATATTGGTGCGTGTATCGGTGCGCGCATACACACACAGGTACGGGCGCGTTATCGCGAGCCGCGATTACTTTCCGCCTCTGCGAACCGAACCCTCGGCACTTCTCATCCCTTCAGAAACCTTTCTTGCATCCCTCTGTCTCTCTGTCTACCAACGCTGCCAATCCTCTTTCTATCTTTCACTCTCTCTCTCTCTCTTTATCTATCTATTTTTTCTTCTCTCTTTCTCTCTCTCTCTCTCTCTCTCGTTCTTCCTCCATCTCTTTGTAAGCCTTTGCAAAAGAACAAGAGAGAAAGAGATACGTTGTTACATATAGAATGTCCCATTTTCGATAAAGCCAACGTTTAGCCTTTAAACCACGGGGAACAGGAAAAGACGAGGACAAAAAGAAAAATCGAAATAGACGTCTCGAAAATTTTATACTTTAATCGTAATCGTCGTACTCGTTCGTTCCATCAGATCGATCGTCCATCGTGAAAAATCGTTAATATTCTCTTGACAGTGACGTCGTAACGCGTTTACACGATAAGTCTGCGTCCGACGGAGCACACAGAACATCGAGACAGTATAATCGATCGGTTCGGTTATGTCGAAATAAAAAGTATAAGTAAAAAGTGATACTTGCGGTCGATAAGTAAGCCGATATTTTGAGGAGAGAGAAAGAGAGAAAGAGTAAAAAGAAAGAGCTATCGCGATGGAATAAAGTCTCGTTTTAAAGACTAATATTTTATCGCGTCATCGCGACGTCCATTTACGAAAAGTTTAATAAATGTATAGGGGAAGGAACTGGTAAAACGGATACAAACGCATGTTGAAAGTTAAATGTACGATAACTTCGTCAGCTTCTCGCCTTCAGCACAAAGTTATATTCTCTCTTTCTTTCCATCTTTGTCTTTCTCTCTCAACTCTTGCACAACTCGAAATGCCGTCAGCTCCAAACACTGCGACTGAAGACACCCCCTCGTTGTCGTTCTTCTCACAAGCACGCTACCCCTGCGCGTAACGACCGATAGGGAGGATCTCAACAGTCCCCTGCAGACCGATCGTTGGCTTTAATTTTCTAGGTGACGACGCACCAAGCGAAGAGAAGAGAAAAGGGATTAGCCGCTGCTGCTGCTGATACCGATGTCGATACCGATGCCGATGCTCATTCGATCGGAAATACGCGACTATCGATAGTTATAGTTTGTGCATTAACACCAAAGTATAGAACATTGATAATAAGACTTTTCTATTTTTTCCATTCGGTCGATCAGCAAACTTTCTGTTCATTTAAACATCTCGACTATTATCGACTATTATTTCTGAATATATTTTTTGTACTACATTAAACTTATCGATCGATCGCCTTTCTTTATATTGAAACGATCAAAATAATCGTTTTAGAAAAAGAAAGTTGAGTTTAAGGTCCAGAGAAGAATAATTTCAATAGCAGCTGTGGGCGAAATGTTGGGATAATTCTTGAATCAGGAACCCCGACATATATTGCATCGTTTGTCCTTCACACACGAGAAGCAGAGTTTCGCGTAATCCGGATTTCGGGGTAGAAAGCGCATCTGGAATCGTCATCTGTGGCACAATCTCGACCGCGATCGAAACGCGCACACGGATTTTCGTGATCCTATTAGAGGTGGAGGACGACGATCGTGCAGGTATCGTCGACCTTGCGAACCCACCACGTTGCGTTGAGCCAAAAGGTTCGTCTAGATTGCTCGTAGGTGGTTCAACACCAGGGACGCCCTTCACAATGCCTCTTTCTCGATCTCGTCAATGAATCCGACTTAACGCGTGCATAGAATCGGTAAGGAGCGTTTCGAATTACAGAGCCACGCGAATGACTTTCGACCATTGTTGATCGAGAAGTGGATCGAGGGCGCGAGGATTACGAGGGTTCCTTTTTAGAGCTATTGGAATCCATTGGGAGAAAGAGAAAAATTTATTCGATCGCGTGATTCTCTAAAAACAACGTTATGTTTATCTCTTATCTGTTTATTAGCAAGATATTCGACAAAATTCGAATGATGAAAGAAAAATATGATTTTTTTACGATAACTTGAAGAATAAGTTGTTGAATATATTATTTTTGATTCTGATACGAACGATCCATAAAATATTCCTGAACAAAGAACATCATTAGAACTTACCGCTTCGTTTGAGCAGAGAATCGTCACGACCATGTAGTTGACTACCGGGTAGAAGAGACTGTCCGGAGCCAGGGGTAGCCGCTGTTGGAATGCCAGTGGCCAGTGGATGATGAGAGGGCGTAGCCGAGTACCATGCCGGTGGCCAACCTGCAGCCTGTCCGTTGAACATTCTCAGCTTGTCGTAAACACTTTCGGCGCCTTGATGCGCTTGCACCGCTGCCGCCTGTTGCTCCTTCTGAGAGGCTAGGTTCCTAAGCACCCTGTTGATCGACGACACCTACAAAAATACGTCAAATTCTTCGATCGATATCCTTTCCAATTTTGCTATTGTAGATCATTAACCAAATACGAATTTGTCGAAGGTTTCTTTTTTCTTTTTTAATTGTAGTTGTTAGTTAAAGAAAGAAAAAGGTCTATTACAAAGGTATTGTATATTCCCGAAAAAAAAAGAAAGAGAGATGTACTCGAGACCAGTAACTCTTTGTAAAAATTTGTCTACTCTTTGGATATTTTAGATTCGTATTCGCCCGTGAGTCCACGAATATCATCATTGGCCTTCTCTCTCTCTCTCTCTCTTTTTTCTCTTTTTAGAGCTTCCTCTCTCATCGGGGTAGGGAAATCTCCAGATGAAAGGATGCCGCCATCCAATTATTATTACATGAAACGGTTTCCATAGCTCTTCGCTCCCTCTATCCAGACACGGTCGTCTTCACCTTGCACATTGCGGTCGAACCATTGGCTAACTTCTAAAGTTATAACGAGCCACGGGGGTGAGTCTCGGTGCTCTCGACTCGTACATAATAGTGCTCTGTACTCTACGCGTGCCCTCGTCCGTCATTCTCTCTTCATCCTTCTCTCTCTCTCTCTCTCTCGCCCCCTCTCCCTCCCTCCTTGTAGTCCTCTTTTTGTGCAACATGAATGGTATAAATAAGTTGGATATATTTAAAGTACACACTATGTCTTCACTCAACCAGTATTGAACTAAGCATCTTTATTACAATTTCGGTTAAAAGCTTTAATGAGAGAGACAGACAGAGAGAGAGAGAGAGAGAGAGAGAGAGAGAGAGAGAGAGAGAGAAAATAAGGAAACACTTCGAATCGATCAGATTTAAAAAACATGAAATAACGATCATACTTCGATTATATGTTGAAGGCCAACGATTCTAATCGAAAGGCGAATCAACGATTTATGATTATTAGGGGAAACATCGAAGAACAAAGATACTAAACTAAATCAAGATTCGATAATAATAAAAGATGATGACAGAATAATGATAAATCTAATAACTCTCGATAAAGTTTGCATTCGATCGACGAACGAATGATATCAAATAAGACGCGACTCGTTAAAAAAGAAGTCTCAT
Organism: Vespula pensylvanica; assembly: GCF_014466175.1. NCBI lineage: Eukaryota > Metazoa > Arthropoda > Insecta > Hymenoptera > Vespidae > Vespula > Vespula pensylvanica. Next base: position 7,478,954 of record NC_057692.1, read on the forward strand.
TAATAGTTCAGCCTTGTTTTACCTCATCGAACATACATCATCGATCACTCCGATACCATTATTACTGAAGGAAGAGTTCGAAAGGGTAGAGGACTTATTGGAAGGACCGATAGTTCATCGATCCTCCCTCATTAATCGTTGTATCGAATCCGAGAACGAGATAGGTACATAGCTATAGTAGAGCGATAGAATCGAGAGCGGACTCGTTTGGTAAGGTTCGTTCGCGTGCGAGATTCCCTTCCGATTTCGCGACGTAATGACAGACTCCGAGGGATAGGTGGACGGTGATTGTACGAGACTAGGGGTAGAGAATATGGAGTGTGGGGTATGCAGTGAGGGAAACGAAAAGGACGTTTCTCGACTAACCGCGCTCGACAGCAGTTCGCCCATCCTGATCTAGCCTTTCCATCATCGAGTCGTGCAAAGCCGGCTATGGCTCGACGCTATGGCTCGCATTGCCCATGCTCGGCCTCGCTCAAGCTCCGCTCTTGCCGCACAACAGCCGCAGCACCGATGCAGACCATTACACGCGCGACCGGACACGAATAATTGTGCAACACGCTTAACTGATCCCATTCACTCTGATTCTACCCGCTTCTCCGTTCGCTCGACTCCTCTCTCTCGCTCTCGCTCTCATTCTCATTCTATCTTTCTCATACCTGATCACCCCTACTACTCTCGTGTCCCTTCCCTGCATGCCTCCTCACACCCTATCGTCGACGACGCCACAATGTGTACCCGCCGCAACAGCCACGACCGACGCTATTAGTATTACGAATACTGTTATTATTGCTATCACTGGTGCCAGCATAGGTGGAATATAGATGATAGTCGTCTGGACGTATCGTTAAGTGAGACAGAAAGAAACGCCGATGTATATGAGACTATCGATCTTCGTCAGAATCGTTGCATATTTTGTAATCGAGCTTTAAGTGATATCGTTTGAAATTGATTATACAAATCTTTCTTTACCGGCACTATTAATAGTACCAAGAGAATTATTAGATATAGGTTTTAGACCAGAATATTAATATATTAATATAATTTTTTTTATCCATCGGTTCAATCAATTCCGTTCGTTGTAATAACAAAGAAAACGTAGAATTGAATCTAAATTAATTGTGGATATACCGATATCTCGGAAAATAATTTGACTGTGACTTCTAACCTTCTTGAGAACCGTGGACAACCGATTAAAATAAACGATTCTTCCACGATTGGAATAACGACCAGAACGCGTGCGATGTCTTTCCCTCTCGTTATTTCTCTGATGGACGTTCCGATCTAAAGGGTAGGTAGGGAGCGACGAAAGGAAGGAAGAAGTGGACAGACGGGAAACGGCACTCGAAGGAAAAGCGAAATACCGTTCGAAGATTCCTTCTCGTCCGAACAGATATTCGCGAGGAGGGTTGAAAAGGATGTTTGGAAGACGCACGGATGTGCTCTATGTACGAGAGAGCCGATTCTTTCTGACGGAAGAGGGGTGATAGGGGGTTCAAGGGAGTTGAGAGAACATTCGACGCGAGGGTGGACAATAGCCTTGGTCCGCGTAATGGACCGATTACCCCTCCCAACCGATCGTATTTACGAGACTTTGATTAGGGTCGAGTGGCCGGATCCGACGGGTAAGTACCGGACTGCGTCCGCACCCTGATAAGCCACCGACTACGCCTCTTTTCTTCTTTTCTTTTCCTTTTTTTTTCTTTCTCTCTTAATCTTAACTTATCGAGATTTCTATCGCGTATTTCAATCGTTTTGTCATAAGTACGTACACTCGCGAAATTTTTTACGCAAACTCGTAAAACTTCAAATGCTTTTGTGAAAATAAATTTTTTTACTAAAGAAATTTTTGACCAACGGAGGAGAAAATTATTAGATATCCTGATTGTTTTTTTTCTTTTTTGAAGATTCATTTTACAATTGTAAATTAATATAACGAGAAGGAATAATTCGAAGGAAATCGATATCTTTTTATATTCCTACGAAGTACGTGTAGATCTTTACTCACGCTTGGTATATTGTCATTATTGCAAACGCCTTCCTGGAGAAGTCGATCTCGTATTTCCCAAGCGAAAATCGATGGACACTCGCGCTTGTAATCGGCGATCTTATTGACGACCGGAGTGGTCGCTACTCGTGGCTTACTCCCACCTATCGCACGTGGTTTTATGGATCCGGTCTCGTAATACCTGTAAGAAGAAAAAGATCAATGTTCCTAACTTCTTTGGATCTATACACATATGTCTTCTTTATTTATCGTCTAATCGTTTGAATCGTCATCGTGACGGTTACAGGCTCGTCTTTGTTTCCTGTCTGTACTACCGTTACGTTCTCTTCTTTAATTATTGACTCGACATAGTTCAAGCAAACGATCTTCGTATTATTCGAATATACTACAAAGTTTTTCGTTGAAGGTAAAATGATTTTTCCAACCAATTTCATTGACTAAATAAAATAAATTTAAAGCTTGAAAAAAGAACAGTGAACTATCTCGATCTATTCCACATAATGCTGAACTCTGATCAACATGTAAACGAGTTATTAACTTACAAGATAACTCACCTGCCGAGGATCTTGGAGACACATCCGTTGCTAACCTGCAAAATTCGTGAGATATCGCAAGGTCTCGCCCCACTGTGCGCCAATTCGACGATCTTCTGCCTGGTGGAGTCTGGCAATGGCCGACCATTGACGTAAACACCGCCAAGCTGGTTAACCCCGCTGTGTCCTGCAGCCGAGCACCCAAATATTGAGTTCTGTCCGACCATAGAACCCCCTCCAATACCCGCGCCACCCCCGTGCATCAAGTCCTCTTCTGTGAAGCAAAACGCGCGCTATTTGTATTTTATTATCACATTCGAATAGCTTCTTCTGTTCGCCGATTAATTACCAATTAATGTATTCGCATTAATCGATCATCGACCTTTCAACGATCCTTCTATGATTCCATTGAAATACGTTCGCTATTTTACATGATCAAATTCCTTGGAATTTTGCATGTTACATAATTGATCACAAATACGTACAATTCGATGCTTTCATTTAATCCGACAGAGTTTCGAAATTAATTTGGACTAATTGTATTTAATCTAATTCAATCTAACGTAAAACCCTACTTAATTTAATTAAACGTGACACCTTCATCTGACGAAATTCGACTCTATGATATCTGGTATAGAAGAAGAAAGAGAGAGAAAGAGATAGAGAAAAGCGAGTTCTAATATAATTAAATCATGTGAAATTTATGATAGACGCTTTTTTGTTGGAATGAGAACGAGGGAAAAGAGATAAAGAAGAATAAAATATTTTTTCAAATATTCACAATGAGTCGACTTTACGGAGTACTTTGATTGACTCGGGCGTATCAATTATTCTAGAAATAGTAAAAACAATGAGAGATATAGAAACGGGGAAAAATAAAGAAGGAGAGAAAAATAGGAAGGGAAGTAAAATGAAAAAACGGAAGTGTGAGAAACGAAGCGGATGGACTAGTAAAACGCGAAGCTTTTTAACCTTTGTCGTCGCTTTGTAAATTCACGCGCTAACACTGGCGACGGACTAGGGGAGAGAAGGGTGTAGGAAGTTAGGGTGGGGGTGGTAAGGGTCGTACAACGAGAATGCGTCGTGACTCACCTCGAGGACGAAGAGAGAGAAAGAGAGAGAAAGAGTGAGTGAGTGAGTGAGCGAGTGAGTGAGTAAGTGAGTGAGTGAGTGAGTGAGTGGAAAAGAGTAAGAAAGAGAGAGAGTGAGTGAGTGAAAAAGAGAGAATGAAAGCAAGAGAGAGAGAGAGAGAGAGAGAGAGAAAGAGAGAGAGGGATTCGAGGAGACTGCGCGCTAAATGCATCTTGCAATTAACGAATTTAATTAATCTCCCACTTTTGCGCCGTGCAAAGCGACAAGAAATAGTTGGAATGTAATTTGAATGGGCTGAGCACGGCGTCACCGTACGAAACCACTTTGTATAACGACGCACGACGCGTTTCACAGGCCCTCTCTCTCTCTCCTTCTCTTCTCTTCCTCTTTCTCTCTCTTTCTCTCTCTAACTCTTTCTTTCTTTCTCTTTTTCTCCTTCACTCTTTGCTACTACAACCAGAACCACCACCACCTCCTCCTCCTCCTCCTTCTCCTTCGTCCTCCTCCTCCTCCTCCTCCTCCTCCTCATCCTTCTCCGCCAGTACCTCTTCAGCGAACACTACGAGGAGCCGAGATTCCCTGCACTTTGTGATTACTTGATGTCGTTGGAAAAAAGAAGGAGGTTGTCCTCTCCTCGCATGATCTTCCATTTCTATGTGCCAAGCCAAGTATTCATCACTCGTAGACGTAATCACATCCGTTATTTTGTATTCATCAAAAACCGTGAACTATTTTTCCGTAAATATCTGCAGACATTCATGTTGAGTGTAAAGAATACGACGAATAAATATCTGTCTTTACATTCTTATTTTTTGTTTTATTTTTTTTGCAAGTATCTATCTCAAAATTATATATATATACAATATTAATCCATAGCATTCGTTAGAAATGCTTATTCTTGATAAATAAAATTTCTAAATTTATATCAATTGTCGTAAATAAAAAAAATAAAATAAAATGGAAAAGTTTATTGATATCCATCAATCGTATCGCTTGTCAATACCATCACGTATCGTAATATAAAATTTCTATGAATACGATTGTCTACGACATAGATCCATCGGTTGATTTAAATTCTTGGGTATACTTAAGTGAAAATATGAATGAATTACATAAATACTGTATTCTATCATAGAATTAAAATCCGTCCAATTATATCTGCTTAGAAAGATAAAAAAAAAGCTGGAAATTTTCATATTCTCGATTTCATTAACCAAAACTTGTTTGAACTGGGAAACTGTGAGGAAAAACGGACTATAAGACTAAAACCTCCGTGAAGAATAAAATGAAGGAGGTGAAAAAGAGAAAGAAGTAGAAGAAGGAGAAGACGAAGAAAAAGAAGAAGAAGAAGAAGACAAAATAAAGCCATCTTTCTTCTTTTCTCGAAGCAATTAAAATGACAGCCGAGACTTGGAGAGTTCTTTTCCACGTAAAGAATCAATGAATATTCATACAGGTGCCCAGTTTAATAAGCGAGTATGTAGATCTGTCCATCGTTCCGCGATCTTACCATTCGCGCTTCCTTTAATTTATGCAACGAGATACATCAAATTATAATTCTCTTTTTCTCTTTCTCTCTTTCTCTCTTTCTCTCTTTCTCTCTTTCTCTCTTACTCTTTTACTAACGGTAGGACGGTTAACGACATGACGTACCAACAACGACCGAAAAGCTTTAATTAAAAAAAAAAAGTAAATGTTCCAACCTCTATTTCTCTTTCTGTTGGGAAAAAATGAGGGACTCATATATTCAGATATTTGCTAGCTCGATTTTCTTTTCCTTTAAGCGTAAATATACAATGTATTCCATTCTATCAGTTACAAAAATAAAATAAAAAGAAAGAATAATTTGATCCTTTGAACGAGATGAAAGACAATGGACGTACGCTTTTTGTATATAAAATTATTTCCATTTTTACAAAACAAAAAGTTATAATAAAAAAGAACATTATTTCAAATAATTGAGAATATATCTGATCATAGATAAGAAAAAATAAATAAATAAATAAATAAATAAATAAAACGTGACGTTGAGTGGACCGAATTTTCGTTCAATAAATATTTTAAACATTAATCGTTAACTTAGAAAATGCATTAAACAAATTTAGTAAGTACACGATAGTTGTTAGAAATAATACGAGAACTTAACAAAATAAAAAGGACTTGACAAGATAAAGTTTGAAGTAAGTGGAACGATCGAACGTGCTTGTCGTCCAACCGCGTGCGAGATGAAAAAACTAAGTCACCCTTTGAGAAAGGTATATGACAGGGGATGTTTCTCGCCCCGCTACAGTTTTAATTCTCTACAAAGGGCGTCCGAGAGAATCCGTAACGCCGGCTCGTGTATCTATACGTATACTATACGAAGTTTCACACGATGTAAACCGACAAAGTTCGAGCCCCCTCCGAGCTTTTTACTTTCGCCCCTCTTCGTGTCGTCCTTTTTAATGGCGCACCTAAGATACGGGATGGAAGGGCGACCGACGATGAAAATAAGTAACGATCAATTTGCCGAAGATAATAATATCGTGCTTGGGGCGTATCTAACGTTATTTGTATAATAAACGACGCTCCAAAGGGATACCGCGTCCTAGATTTATGCCAGCGATCTTATTTGCTTATTTATCGAACAACTTTATCCTTGATAATCTTGTTGATCGAGCTATCTATTGATTAATCAACGATTTCACAGTTTATAGTAGATATTTACTTGATTAAATTTTCTATTTCATATTCGAAATACCTACTAGAAATTTATTTCCTATTTAACTATAAAGGATCATTAGTTTGTAATGTATTTTTATTCGCGATCGATGGACCTGAAGACAAAAATCATTAATCGAAGCGAAGAACAATAAACACCGAACAATGGCCCCTGTGAAGATCTCTCAGGACCAATCGAATATCAGAAGATACGTGACCGGCAGTTAGCATTGTGCGCAACATCTTCTCGCCCAATCCCGCTCCGAGGCGAGAAAACTGAACCGCCCTTTGAGGTATGCCACGACCCTAGTGTTCTCCGTTAGCGCTTTAATTCATTACAAAGGAAGACTTCCCGTGGATTTGCACCTATACGTACATACGTACGTATATACATATGTACGTATATACACGTGTATATAGGAAGTTGCACATGAGGTGAACGCACAAAGTGCATACTACCTTCTCCCTCTTACACCATCCTTCGTCTCCTTCTCTCTCTCTCTCTCTCTCTCTCTCTCTGTCTCTGTCTCTTTCTCTCTTTCTCTTTCTCTGTCTCTCTCACTCTCGTATGTTGGCACAGCAGGCAGGGTGAATCGTCCAAGCAACGCCGGCGATTCGCGAACACGGTGTGCGCGCGCACACACACGCTAGCTTCGCACACATTCTTTATATATAATTTCGCGTTAATCTACGCGACGACCAGCGCAAAAGCGAGTCATGCCGCAAAGTGAGGCAAAAAGGTTCCACTTGGCTAAGCGTGAAACGGAGCACAGATTAAATCCCTTCCTACTGGCGCACGACGTCGCGGCACCCTTCCACTACCACCTCCACTACTCTCTCCTCCATCTCCTCCTACTCATTCTACTCATCCTTCCTTCCTTCCTTCCTTTCTCCACACTACCACCACTTTAACCAGCTACCGCCTACTCTCCCTATGAGAGCCAAGAATCGTCTCCGTTCCTCGTTAAACGACTCGAGCAACTTCTCTGTCCTTCGGACACCCTTCCTTCGTTTTCTTTTTTCTTCCTTTCTTCTAACCTCTTTTCGTTCCTTTCGCGTGCAAAAAGAAAGATCAAAAGAGAAAGTCTCCTCGCCGAGAAAGAGGAACTCAAACCTTTCGATTTTCTCCTTCGGAAAGCGAAGAATTTAAAGGACGAAGAAGCTTGGCTTTGATATCCATAGTGAGTCACATTACTTGTTACGAGTTTCTATCAGGATAAGTACTCGTGATATCCAGAAAGTTTAAACCGATCATTTTTAAAGTGTTAACAAATTTATTCAAATTTGTGGATTATCCTTATCTCTTTCTCTCTCTCTCTCTCTCTCTCTCTCTCTCTCTCTCTCTCTCTCTCTCTCTCTTTCTCTCTCTATTTTTTCACGAGAAGAAATATTTAACAAGGTCGTAGAAAAGTGTATGAAATTCTAAAATACAGAAACATAGCAAAACAATCGGGAAAATGGCCTGACGTTATTAAAAATGTAATTATTCGAAACGATTTATATCATCACGCTATTAACAGCACGTGATCAGATAGTTACGAGCGTGCAAATAATCTCGACTTTCTATCTTACTAAGTGGAAAGATTAAAGAATGTCATCAATTATATCGTCGATTTCTCTCTTTCCACGAAGAATCGGTGAGAAAAGGGAGGCTTTGATGGTTACGTAATGTCACTCGTTGACGGTGCTAAAAAAATCGTACTTATTTACACATCGTTGAAATATCTCCGAGCATTATTATCACGTCATCGCGCGCATCTCTCATTTTGCTGAGGAGAAGGGTTGAAAACGCGTTTCACTTCCAAAGTGTTTCGAGATAAACTCGTGAATTTCAGCTCGGTTTCAGCTCGATTCTCTCTCTTTCTCTCTCTCTCTTTCGTCATCTCTCGGTCTCTTTCTACAGATCCTACGACAAGGGTGACATCAAATATGTTGCTGAGGGCTTACATTCTCTAATGAGTTGTATCGTGGTAAGAGCGAGACACCTTTCCTGTCTCTCTCTCTCTCTCTCTTTTTGGTTCTCGAGAGTTGAATTCATTACGTACGATGTTAGGAGGTAGCGTTTGAATTAGCGAGAACAGCTACTACACACCAATGTCGTCGTACGACTCATTATCGCGCGAGTCTTGGAATTCTGTCCCCTTTTTCGCGCATAAATTGCGAAGTTTATGGAACACGTCTGTCCCTTCTTGCGTCCAGTTTTTCTTTTCCCTTTTTGTTTCTTTTTTCTTTTTTTTTTTTTTCATTTTTTCTCTTTTTCTTTTTTTCCAAGTCCGACACATATTAGGAAATATTAAAACTAAAGATAGAGGAAAGGAAGATAATTATTTTCTCAATTTTATGAAACAATTATGGAAATTATTTAATGTGGGTTAAGAAAACAGTTTACGTGTCGTTACTTTTTAGACTTATTTAGATTTTTAGACTTTTTTTAGAATTATTTAGCGATTCGTAAAGAAATTTCGAAAGAATTATTCGTAAGGTATCAAACGGTAACAATGAATTGTTGTTTTTCGATTCGTAAGACAATACGTACTCCTTTCTTGCTGTAAATCGAGCTCGAGAGCAATTAAAAGGTATAAAACTTGAGGTTAACGAGTGCGCGACCACAGAGCAAGCCGTAAGAATTTGTACTCCAACAGGAATATGAGTAGTGGCATCTCGTCACCTTTCCCAGCCTCTACCCTTCCTCCCCACACCCCCGCTCAGCTTGACAATAAACCAGAGTGTCTCGGTGTGACGGGCCCGCCACGAATTCGGCTGACCGCAATTCTTTCTTTTTTCTTTCTATACAGAATGTGAGGAAGAACCGAAGAGAGAGAGAAAAAGAAGAAGAAAAAAAGAAAGAGAGAGAGAGAGAGACCGGTTCACGTCCGGAGATACGAGTACGTCATCGTCGTCCTCGTAACAGGACAAAAGGTACAAAAGCGTAAAGATAATAGACGTCAGGGACTCAACCAAAGGGAAGAGAAGCAGCTACAGTAGCAACACGACCTTAGAATCGAGCGACATCGTTTACGACAAAATAAAAATCTCAGAGAATTATCTAACTGAACAATACACTTCCCAGAGAAAAGAGAAGAAATCGTTGGTTGAGTAGATAAAAGATAATTAGCCGACAAATCGACTTCATCGTTAAAATGATAAGTTCGATTACCTTTGACGAAACGTCTTTTTTAATTCGATTTCTCGTTTCATATCATTACCAATTGGAGACTTTGTTCGAAGGTTAAACCTCTTAAAGCTTTTTCGTTTCGTTTCGATACGTCAAGATACGAAGAGAAGTGGTTTGTCGATATTTCAGATATATCTAATAAACATAACGAAGAAGATTTTAAAGGAAAAGAAAAAAGAAAAACTTTTCGTTCCTATAGTAAATGAACGATCCTAGAAACATATCCGTTTGTGACGAAGGTTAATCTCAATGGATTCGTGGGAGACGAAGCGACGGCGTTACGAGACAAACCATAACCATTAACAAATCTTGTAGCGACGCAGAAAATAAAGTACTCTCGTGAATCGACCGTTTGATTCGAATAGCCTACGGGAGTTTTATGGGGAAGGAGAGAGACGGCATCGTGCCGGTAGTTGGATGGTCGGTTGGATGAATGGCTGACTGGTTGGATGGATAGATGGATGGATGTAGGATGGATGTAGGATGGATGGTCGGGTGGATGGACGGTTTTGCTCGGAGGGTCGCTTTTGCCCGGAGTTCGTTCGTTCGTTCGTTCGTTCGTTCGTTCGTTCGTTCGTTCGTTCGCTCGTGCCAAGCAGACATTGTCCGCCCCGAAGCAATACACGGTGTTCGAATGGTTCACGATCGAGAAGGGGGAAAGCACACTTTACTCCTCTATAACTCGTATTATGATCTCGAGGCGTGTAACGCGATACCAAAGTGTTTTGGTGCGCCGGAGCGTGCGTAAAGCCACAGCGCTACGGAAAGTATTATAGAATGCTGCCTCGTGGTGGTTTATGTGCCAAAGGGTAAATCGAAACAGGTCTTTGCTAGAACGAACACTACCCTTTGTCAATGAGTTTCTTTCTGAGCGTTATTATCGTGCGGATTAAAGGAGTACAGCTAACAAAACGAGGAGTCATGTTGTTAATGAAACCAAGACTTTTTTGTTCCTGCGAAATCGATACACTTAAAAATTAATGAATATTACAAAAAAGCTTTTTCTACTTCGTATTAACAACTGGTTATTCTGAACAAATAGTTCACTCTCCAAATATCCATAATATCTATATCGGATGATAAACGTTATAATTGTTCGATATGCGTTTGAATGTTTTTTTAACTGAGACATCAAATGAAAGCACGTCGAATAATTCGTCACGTATAACAAGATTTAAAGGATCTTTTCAATAACTAATTTGTAGGTATAAATCGGTGTTATAAAAGACATAAAAGAGGCAAATACTCCCAATGTAAAATAGTCTACTGTGTATGGCGTGGCAAGTTGGATTCGTACGCGACGGCTTTTAGGTGAAAGGCGCCACCCTTCAACGTCGAACTACCGGCTCGAAGGGGCTGTTGGTCCGACAGAAGCCAAGGAAAGGCGTGTCGGGTTACGGACTAACCCCGGGGATAACCGCCAGCCCCACCTAAGCCCATAAGCGTAGACGTATTTACTTCCCTTTCTCTCTCTCTCTCTCTCTCTCTCTCTCTCTCTCTCTGTGTCCGTATCCTATTCTCTCTCTTCAACCCTTTCAATGTATCTTTACGCAAAGGTCATGAGTCGGAGGATCGCGAAGGAAATCGTGTCCTACTAAATACGTCTCATTTTACATGCTCGATCTGTTTGACTCTACACGGTCAACTCTTTCGAACCCTCTTAACTTTCTTTAAAATTGATACTTGAAGAATCACGATTCTTCGGTATAGTTCATAATACAGAATTCATTTTTTAAATGTTCTAATTCTTAACAATAATTATATGTTCCTTTGGTAAAATACAATGGTAGAAATCGATAGATCGAGGAACTAAAAATGAAAGAAGATAATTGTTACGAGTTAGATACTTATAAAATTGATGTTAGTCATGAAATAAATCAAAGTTGAAACTTTCTTCGTGCGAAAAATGTTTGCAGTCTTATTTTTATCCATGTAAAAGCACTCAGAAAAAAAAGAGAGAGTGAGAGAGAAGGAGAGAGAGAGTAGTCCTTGTAACCGCTTTTGGCTGGACTCTCAAAATCCGTCTAGGAAGATGATGCGTCGTCACTCGAGCGTAACTAGATTGAAATCCTCTAGGACCATATTCCACGCGCCTCGTCGAAATTGACGTTAACGATCGACGACAGCGTGAGAGGCAAGGAGAACGTATGTACCTAGACTCATCCTAATAAGAATCCATTAGCGAAATGGGTGAAGTGCTAATACGCGTTAAGTATTTGTCTCGTGAAACATCGAGTCTTGTGCATCTGAGCATTTCGATAACGAAAACAACCGTGATAAAGTATCAAAAACACGAAACTCATTAGTCATTAGTCGATGATTAATTAAAATAAAGGTCAATCGTTAAAGATGATTATATCATTGAAAGATTAATAAAGTTATTCAGAATTTGTTATATTGTTTACGTTCATATTTTGTATTCCTTTTCTTCACTCTTTTCAATTAGATTAGCTCACACAGCGACAATTAGTGTTTAATAAATAGTTCAATAAGAAATATAGACGCGATAGAGTATAAAATTATGGTTAAGCAAAAAACATAAGTATATACCAATCGCAGTTTTATTTTTCATTCATCTTATTTCGTTTTGCATCTGATTTGTATTAATTATTATTTAGGATGCATATCGAAGATAAGTAAAAATAAAAATTATTGTAATCGAAATTAGAAGAAATAATCGATCCTATTTACAAACGTAAGAACGATGAAAATGATTCTTTTTTTACCATATAACTAAATAAACGTAGATATATTTTATTTACATACGTATAACTATATAAAACGATCCGAGAGAAACATAACGAAACTACAAATTTGGAATTAACATAGAGATACAAAAAGATAACATCCAAATACATAGAATAAAACAGTAGTGTCAAAAATAACGATTTGTAGATAGATTTCTGAACAAAAATTAAAAATCGTAATACGCGAGAAGTAGATGACCAAACGAAAAATTACATTCCATACGCGATATAGATACCTAACAGTTAAAAGTCATAGAAAAAATGCAAATGGAGATGTCTTAAGGAATGAAAGAAAAAAAGAAAGAAAGAAACAATGTTTAAACGTATGGGAAGAAGGAAAGAAGAAGCGGATAAAGTCTTAGGAAGAAAAAAAAAGTAAGAAAAATGAGGTCCTAGAGAGAGAAAGAGAGAGAAAGAAAGAGAGAAAGGGAGAGAGCATTAATCTTTGGAATAGTAATTTGACCGACCTTTGTGCGGCATCTTCCAGAAGGGCGGCTCGGGGGTGGACGAGCAAGGGTTAGCCACCCCCGCGCCCAACAGGGTCCTTGCCGCGTGCAGCGCCGCCGCCGCCGCTTCCCTGCTCCTCGCAGCCGCTACACTCGGCGGATAATCCGAAGGGCTATCGCCTCCTCCTCCTCCTCCTCCTCCTCCTCCTCCGCCACCTCCACCACCACCACCTTCTCCCCCACTGCCTCCTCCTCCACCACCGATTCCGCCGCCGCCGATTCCTCCGCCTTCTCCTCCTCCTCCTCCTCCTCCTCCTCCCCCTCCTCCGCCTCCTCCTCCTCCTCCTCCTCCGCCGCCGCTGCCGCCGCCGCTGCCGCTGCCGGCGCTTCCGCCGGTGCTACCGCTGCAAGGACGAAGCTGCAGACTCAGCCGACCGCCTCCTCCACCACCACCCCCGTCTCCTCCACCACCACCGCCGCCACCTCCGGCCACGCTAACACAGTGCTGAAATCAGTCAAAACGTCATCGTCATACACTTTTTTTTCTTTATTCCATTCGTGAATACATATCATGTTTTCGACTAACTCCACGTTGAAATTTATTTTCTCTCTTTCGTTTTATTTTCATTCAAGGTAGCATGTCGAAAGTTTGGTACACGGTTAAATGGCCGACACTCAATTCTACAGACTTTAAGGATCTCTTTTCTGACGCTTGAAATACTATATAATATACTTACTAATAGATATCAAATCTGATATATTATTTAGAAGATCCGTACGTTTTATTTAGAGAAAGTTGGAATAGATATTAGGTGCTCGATAGATCGATCTATTTACAATTACTTTAGCAATAAGCAGCGTTAAATTCTATCATCAAGACTTTCGTAATCCCTGATTCGTAATCTTAAGAGCAATTTATATTAGCAAATATAAATTATAAGATATTTTACAAGCTTCGATGAGGGATGCGGATATATAATACAACAGATATACTCTAATTCTTGTTAGTCGATTTTAAAAATACATTGATAAATAATAATAGAGTACTTGAATATAAATAATACATTCGATTAGGTACCTATGTTCTTTCCTACGTTTATCGAAGCTTCAAAAACGGACAATAGTAAATCGCTATACGTCGAGGACCGGTCTGTGGAATGGCGTGGTGCTTTTAAAAAATAGAGAACGTATTCGAAATTGTTAAAATGCATTTAGAAATAGTTCGTTCGAGCGAGCGAAGAGAAGCCGACGGAATGGGAACGGGAAAACCGAATACGATGCGTTCGTACGCTCGCTCACGTATTGTACTCCGAATCCCGAAACGACAGATTAAAACTATTTCTCTCGAATTTCGTGTTGCACGAGCATCGGCTGCTAGGTGTACACGACGAAAACACGATTGACTTTTATACAGTTCCACGCTCTTCAACGCTCTCTGTCTCTCTTTTTCTCTCTCTCTCTCTCTCTCTCTATCTCTTTCTCTCTTTTACGCTCGTACATACAAACAGCGCGGCTTCAAAGAACATAATTCAGGGGATTATCGTCCGCGAAATGGGGTAAATATTAGCACCATCGAAACCGTGCCTTCCGCCAAAAGCAAATTTCAAAGTGCACCAAAAAATAAATACTCCTACCAAGCGACAAATAATAAACATCGGCCGCGTCGACGGTAAATTTTCCCAATTTTTTCAAGCCTGATTACGTTTCTAAGTCGATTTTCGGCCGGTTGACATGTGGTGTATCGAAGGAGGGAAAAAAGAGAAAAAGGAAAAACAAAGGGAAAAAAGAGAAGAAAAGAAGAAAATTCATTCGATGACAACATTCGATTGAATCATTTAACATTATTTTTCTCTTTATAAAAAGGACGTAATCTTTCTTTAATCATATTTCGATTATAATTTCTCAATCGTCGGATATTCTTTTAAAGTACATATCGGTAAAATCTTTTTTTAAGATTTCATCCTAAAATGAGTAAAACTCATTAAAGGGACCTTGAACTAAATAACATGACGTGTTTCATAGAGTCTGAAGTGTTAAGAAATATTATTTTCACGAGATGAAAGCAATAATAACGTTGATAAGATTTCATTACTCTTGCGAGAGTCCAGGGGATTAAGAACTGAAAGCTCACATCGGAATGGAATCCTCTTTTCACTTCTCTATCTCTTTCACTCCCTCTCATTCTCTTGATAATCGAGATAAACTTTGGTGTTAGCCGCCAAGCTTCTCCATCCACGTAAGAGCATTCCAATGTCGCTTTCGTTTGCGAATGGTTAATCGTCCAGCCGTTATGAGAAACATTAATTATCATTCACTACGGGGCTCTTAGATCATTAGCCCCTTTCATCTCCGTCGCAAACGAAGAATTCTAACGTAATCGTTGAGAAGCGCGAACTCGCACGTGCTGACGATCGAAAATAAATGAAATGTTATCCGCGATGACAAATGCGCGTTTCTTCATTTCGAACTTTCTTCCTAGTGATAGAAACGAATTTCTTTCTTTTATTATTATTATTATTATTATTATTATTATTATTATTATTATTATTATTTTCTTCTTTTTTTTCTAATTAATACGTAAATTCGAATTTTTGATAACACTGATTTCATATCGCGATACATCGAACGATATTCTCAATTGAATTAACTTGACGTTTGTATACGAAATACGTCCGAGTTATAAAACAAATCATTTATATTTTGTGATTGTTACTTTTAAAATGAATATTTTCTCTAAAACTTATAAAAATAAAAGAAGATGATTTTAATGCATGCACAATTCTGTAAACTTTGAATAATATCCGTGAAGATCGTATATAAACGTTAATAATGTCGGAATGCAATCGCTTTACCTATTGATCTCGCGAATACGATTAAGGATTCAATCGAGCGAAAAAAATTTTAATCCGTCTGCACGTATCGTTTTATCAGAACTGGCGTGAAGGTAGTCCGTTTACTCCCTCTCTCTCTTTATATCTATATATATATATATATACATACATATTTATATATACATATACATATTTTAGTATATATATTTAGATAGATTATACACACACACACATATATAGATACATATATATAGATAGATTTTGAATAAATACGATATTTCTTTAAACAAAGTTGATATAAAAACAAATATATGATAGTCGATCGATTAACGCTATTATAAGCAAAAGTATAAAATAAATGTCTCTTACAAAATCATGATATCCGACGGTACTTTCAAAACGACAGAATCGTTAAATACCCTTTAACGTAAAAATATCACAGTATCTATCACGATTCAATGTTTAATATTTACTCGAAAAGCTTATTTTTGCTTACCCGAACAATTTTATTTTTTTATAGATAATCAAACGTAGATTGAATACTGTTGGAAACACTGTAGGTAATTATTTGTCGAATTCGATTGATAAGCGATCGTTTTATTTAACGTCGTATATTTAAAGAGAAAAACCAAATTGAAAGCACACCGAAACTTTTTTCGTTAATTTCATCGAATATTCATAGAACATCCATAGACATTTTCCCGACATATTGGATCAGAGTCCCGATTGTACCTATATATCTATCGTTTCATCCAACTTAAATAAAATAGCAACTAAGTTTTCCGGTATCATTGAATGCAAGGAAAGAGAATCTTCTTGTCTCGAGCTTAATAGTTGCTAGCTAAGATAGTTGAATGGTAACGAAATTACTGTGTCGTATCTACCGCGAGAAGACGAGGAAGTGCGCGCGAAGGAAATCAGAGAAACGAGCCGACTCTGAGTCTCCTTTTCGTAATGATGCCAGTCGTGTTAGCTTCTATCCGAACCAGATACCTGCTTCGTTTCCTGAACTTCTTCCGTTAAGCATGGAAGACTTACCTAATCTCGAATCTCGTTACGTGTTTGACGAACAAATCAGATTATCCAATCTGTTTTTAAAAATAACTTTCAAATGTGAAAATATAAATCAGTGATTTTCCAGATAAAAGTCTTAAACTCGGTAAAAGTGATAATAAATTGCGGAATTGAATGAGAGATATCATGAACATTGTGACGCGTGTGAAACGAACGATTCCTTCTAAGAAAAGTATCCCAATAGAATTAATGAATTAAATGGACGTAAAGGGAGTACCAGCAATCAAAGTATCACGGAAAGAAGTAGGTAGGTACATGGAATTGGCAAACAATTTGGATTTTCGAGGCTCCTACGAATCTTGTCCTTTCGCTCTCGAGGCCTGAAGTACGACAAAGGGCTTTCCACGGATTCTCCGAGGACAGCACGAGATTTCTTTGTCAAGCACTCGAGCTACGAGGGACATCTGTTACTTTCCAAGATTGTATCGCGCTTAGAGAAAGAGACCTTTCTTTCTTTCTCTTCTTTCTCTTCTTTTGAAAATAATAAACGACGACTAGCTACCCTTATTTTTCTAAGGATCCAACGAAATATATATCTAAACACAACGAACCGAATTATACGTCGACGTAAACCACAAAAAGCACAAACAATTTATTGATGCTCTACTATCCGATATCGAAAGAACAATGTTTTTTTTATAGCTAGCTATTCTAATTATTTTTAATCGAACGTAAAAATTGTTCTTCTTCAAAGCTTCTCCCCTACCCGTTCGATCGGAACGATTAAAAGCTTCGCTCGGTGTTCTTTCGGGAGAACAGCGGATTTTATTTTTCGTGCTTGTCGCCGCACCATATTTATGCATGAAAATAACGCCGATATTAATTGGGCGGATAGGTAGATGTGTGCGCGCGCGAACGCGAGCGCGCACGTGCTCGCAAAACGCTTTTCTGATAAAACTTTGAGGAAGCATCGCACCGTATTATTTCATCATCCCTCTTCGTTAAATAAGCACGATGAAAGCGTAGCTGGTTCAATCGACACCAATTTTTCCGCGATCACAACGCGACGCGTAAGCGGAGCGTTAACTGCTCGTCATTGTACGATATACAATTTGTATTAGCGTCGCGTTACGCTACTACTCCAAGTCATTACGTTTCTATCAAACTTTATCACACTTTCTCCTTCTTTTTCTCTCCCCCTCTCTCTCCCTTTCTCTCTCCCCCCCCCCATCCATTTTTTAATTTCTTTATTCCGAGCAAGAAATCAATTTTCGCAGAAAAATGATTATTTTTTCGGTTAAAAGAACGATAAAAAAGACGTTCTTCTTTTTCGTTGAATATTTTATGAAATATCTTAGCAATGAACATACTTTATCATACTTTATAGCAACACTTTGTTTTTCAATTTGAATTTTTAATCGATCAAATTTTTCATTTTGTTTAACGTTTAATCATATTTACATAAATGACGTTAAAAATCTACAGCTCGCCGACTTGATAAATAGTCGTTGAAGCATTTTTCTTATTATATATTTTTATTTTGTGTCATAAATTTGCAAATTAAATATCCCTTTAAATGAATTCAATAAATTACATGAAAACTTCAACCGACCGTAAAGGAGTAACCTGTTAAGGAGTGATCATAGGATTTTACTCCGATCAAATACCGCGGAATTCTTATTTCTTTCACATTACGTGAAGTCCATTAAAGTGTGCCAGACACGGGAATTTAATACTTTCAATTTTTAGCAATCCGTCGGATACTGTTGGATACTCCGCAAAGACCGTCCTTATTTTAACCCTTCAAATTAATTTCTCAGTTAATTATTTTCAAGATTTTATTACGAATTCTATTTTTTCGTTATACTTGACAAAACACAAATTATTCCGTCAAAGTTACGCGTACTTTCTCTCTCTCTCTCTCTCTCTCGCTCTCTCCTTATAAAAATAAAAAAGCTGTGTAATTTAAGTGATTTAATCTAATCGACACCTTCGAACTATCTTACAAAGATAGTTATTTAATTCGGAAAGTTTAACAAAAACATCGATAAAATGGAGCAATCGAGCCCTATAGAAAAAGTCGCAAATAAACGGCTTTTTTGCTCTTATTCCTCGCACTCACCGCGATTCGGAGTTAAACTCGAACAAAACTCGCGTGCGTGTTCTCTTTACTCCTAAACACGTACGTACGATGATGATCGCTCGGAAGAGAGGCGAACGTACCGTGTCGAGAATGGCCGTGGTCAGGCCGGATCCAGTCAACAGCTAAAAGCACTATCCGCGTGCGGCGTGGTCCCGCTTGATGCTCTCCTTCTCACTTGCCACTTTTCCTTCTGCGACTCTCTCCTTACGATTTTTTTTCTCGTTCGCCTTTTATCAACAATGGTAGTCGACGAAATGGAATAAGAGGAGAAGACGAGCTGGTCCACCACCCTCCACGTAGTTATAGTCGTCTTTCTCGGCTCGATACGTCGTAGAACGCGACAAGATATTCTTTCTCTCACTGATCACCAAATAATATAATAATAAATATATTGCACAGTTTTGGTACCAAATAACCAACACTTTCTGCTCGTTCAAATCGCGCTCGCGTCGAGAATCGTGGAAACTGTTGATGACAACGAGAAGAGAGAACGAAGAAGAAATCCGTGGTAGAGTTCGAACACGCTCCTTTCTGCGCGCGGAGCACGAAAGGACGGAGGATGAACGGCAGACCGACGAATTTGGAATTGTTGCAGCACGAACGAACGTAGGCGTCCTCGAATGATATTCCTTTTGCTCTAGACGATGCACCTCATGGAGAAATATTTCTCTCCCTCTTTCGATCTCTCTCTCTCTCTCTCTCTCTCTCTCTCTCTCTCTCTTTCTCTCTTCCTTTATATCTCGCTGTCTTTCAATTATTTGTTTCTCTCTTTTTCTCCCCCCTCTTACGTGACGCCGGTCGCCTTGATTTTTATCGTCGTTTATCGCGCCTGGTTGGCCAGGAGAGAAGCACGAGGACAATTCGGCGCGATTCCTTTTGACACGGTGACGAAGAGAGAAGAAGAAACGGAACAAGAAGAAGAAGAAGAAGAAGAAGAAGAAGACGAAGAAGTAGAGGTAGAAGTAGAAGAAGAAGAAGAAGAAGTAGAAGAAGAAGAAGAAGAAGAAGAGGAGGAGGAAGAAGAAGAAGAAGAAGCACGTGCGACTTGAAAACGGGGGTGCAGTGACGCGTCGCTGCTACGGTGCGCGGCGCCCGATTGACCACCAGAGTCTGCCTTCCCTTCATGCGGAGATCCCTGCCGTACGATTTCGGTGTCCCCCACCCCTATGCTTCTGCCTCTTCCGCGTCCTCGGTACCCCTTCTCTGAATCCTCCTAGATGCCCCTTCCAACTGGTTCCGAGACTCGTCGCCTTTGCCTTTGCCGTACGAGAAGAGAACGAGAACGAATACAACGGAACGAGAGAGCGAGCGAGAACGAGAAAGAGGGAGAGAAAGGGAGAGAGAGAGAAAAGAGAGAGAGGATAGAGAGAGAAAGAAGGAGAGTATATGAAAAGGAACGCGTGTCTGGACCAGTAGGCGGAGCCTCGATTTGCGAGGGGCGTGGCTGGTTATTCCCCCGCGACCTACTATCATATAAGCGACCGTCAAACGTACCAAGAGTAGGGGGTTCAAGCGAGTTAATCACGCCCCGTACCTTAAAATAACATCGAAGGACGACGCAACGACACGCAGCGCCGTGCCGATATAGACACGAGCGACGTTGGGCGTCGCTCCCTCGTAGGCGGCCTCTCGTATCCCGATTGGCTCGCTCCAAGAGACGCCATTGTTCTCGTTCTTTCGCGCCTCTCGACGAACGCGAGAGACGCACGCCGACGCCCGGCGTCGCGACGCCACTCTCGCACGCAACGCCGTCGTCGCGCGGCCCTCGTTCGACTGTCGCTCTTCTTCCGTTTCTTATTCTTTTCTTTCCATCTCTCTTTTTCTCTTTTTCTCTTACTCTCTATCCATCCTCCCGTCCGTCTATCGTTCGCTCAACCATCCAACCATCCATCCCTGAAACGTGCATAAGGTAAGTCGAATTTCTTCGTATATTTTTATCACCATAACGTGTCCCGCGTCCGTTTCCCTCCGTTATCATCGTATCGAACATCGACGCTGCCGCCGACGGCTCGAGAATTGTTTTTTTATCTTCTTAAACTTTCGACCATTTTTAACCCTTTCATACCTACGATTTCGCGCCGGTACGAGGACAGTGCTGATCGTGGCTCCGAGCGATATCGACTCAGGTGGATGCTGTGAGATGACAGGGGCTATTCGAGACTCGAGAGAGAAGATGGTGCTTTATGTTTCTAGTGTCTCAAAACATCGTTAAGATTAGACGGGGATCGCTATGCCATCGTCAGTGATATATTTCGCCGGGATTACTTTTCTTGTTCTAGAAATGAAACCACGAAATAGTAGAGATTATATCTTTTCTATGTGCAATAATATCTATACTCTTGTCTCTTGAATTTTTATAGGAATCGTACGAATTACACAATGATCCGGTCTTACGAACTATGTAAGCGTCCGCTTATCTACTCGTTTCTTTTCAACTCATTTTTCTAGATGGTCTCTTTGCTATCGTAATATTGTATTGTAGCTCGATCGCGTTGCAGAAACTTGAAGACTCTTTGAAAGGGATTGGTATTTATATTAACGTAAGGAGAAATGCCGAAAGTAAAATAACCTTGTTATTCGTGTTGGTACTCGTGGTTTACGTAAGAAGCAGGTCCTTTGTACTTTGATGTACACGGTTTACAATTGACATATAAAACTAAGATCAAAATGGAGCTTAAGAAATGTTGTAACGCTTCGTCCAACAATTTCCTTCGTCAAAGTAGAAACATCGATGTTATTTCAACCAACATACTTAAATAATGCGAATGGATGAACGAACCTAAACTTAGGTACGAATTTCAATTACGTTTGTAACAACAATTAACTGCTAGAACGATTCAAACTTGATCACGATCGTTCGTTCTTTTCTGCACATGTTTTACATGAACGAGAGGTTACATTTGCTCGCGTTTAAAAAACTAAATGTTACTAATCGAATTTGTCTAATTTCTTCCAATCATTTATCTTTCTAATCTAATCATCTTTATCGATTTAATCCATACGGAGAGCTTACGATTCTTTGCATAGGAAACTATATATTCGATTCAAAATGGTGGAAATCAGAGAGTGGGTCGTGTCGAACGTCGGGCGTTACGTCCTATCGAATACAGGTTTTTGGATTAGGCCAGTCCCGTTTCATCATTGGGCTAGCGACACGTTCTTTTTTTCTGTCGTGACGAGTCTACCAACCCTCCCTCCCCAGTTCGGTCCCATGTACTATCCCATTGAATTGTAAATCAAAGCCCGACGGTTGCACAATCGGACATTGTTTCATTTCGCAATTCAATTTATATAACTCTCCAAGGATTATAACAAATTATTTTTATTCTTTCGATTTTGAATTATTTGATTACTTGGTTATTTATCAAAGTATTGTGATCTGTCGAACTTAAACTCCAATCTTTTGAATCGATTCAAAAGGAGGAAACACTTTTCAATATGTTTCTCCACTCTCGCGTACGTGACTACCCTTACGTATTGTATCACCTCTTTAATTGCTAGCGACGAAAGAGGATTTAAAGAATGAAAGAGAAAGATAGATAGATAGAGAGAGAGAGAGAGAGAGAGATAAAGAGAAAGAGAGAAAGAGAAAGAGAAAAGAGAAGCAGCCTGGAGGCATCCTCACTCAAAATAAATACTACAAGGCCGACGTCCCTTTGCCCGCTTCGATGGAACAGGTGGCTCCAATTAAGCCCCAATTACCTGTGTATCTAGTTCTTATTTGTCCTAGTAGCAATCGGGATACAGCTTTCGAGTATTCCTATGGGAGAGCTCGAGTTCGTGCACAATCGACTATTTAAAAGACCGTCATTGGATGAGACGAAGATATGATGTTATACGAAAAATCGATATGTATATAACGAATCATAGTATTCCATTACGTGTCCCTTTCCCTTCAACAATTTATCCTACGTAAACAGGACAAATGGAAATTCATTTAGATTCTGGTTTACATAATTTTTTCTATCAACACGTACCAAACGATTACCAGACGTTTTTTTATTCTTTGTCGTTGTCTTCCTCGTCTAACCAACTAAAAATGCTTCCTTCAGTCAACACGAATACAAAATAAGTTGAAAAACGCGATAGTGAGTGCTAGTGAGCTTTTTAACGAGAAAATGTTACGTATAGCGAGACCATTCCATTGTTTACATTCAGAGTGAATATTCACACGAAAGAGCGGGGACCTCGTGGCAGGACATCGAAGCTTACCATCAAGGGCAAACGATCTCACTACCATCACTAAATACTATAGAGTCACTCGAGCGTGCAATAAACCATTCATCCGTGTCTAATCGATTCCGAAACACGTAAATCCATGGTCTGGGACCGTCGTCGACTATATCCTATGCATTTTTCGAATATTCCAACACGTAGGTATTAAAATACTTCATACGATGCATTTACATAATCCTTGTTTCGTACGTTCGACGAAAGAAGTTGAAGAGTGTTAGGACGTTAGGCAAAAATTCAAATGAATTGCAAATATTGTTTCGTGTTATCAAATGTTAATTAACTTGAACGATGATAAATACGGATAAGATAGAAAATGTTTTGAAAAATATCGTAAAAGGACAGATATATTTAACAATCTATTGTGAGATAGACAAATGAAAATTTAAGAAAAATAATGGATAAAAAAGAAAGGGGAAAGGAGAAAGGTATCGGAGTAAGTGAATAATACGTGGATAAATATATCTAACTAATTACATCCGGACATTTGAGCGACACTTCTCATTTATTTCAACCGTTGATCTCCAGTACGAGTAGCCTACTTTAGATAGGAGGCTCATTATATCGAACGAAGTGAACCGTATCGATCTATAGCCCGCCCACGTTGTTGTCTAATTCACTTTTGACTTCCGTGTATCCGCGTAAATTTTAATATTCTGATTCAAAAAAATAAGAAATAATAGAATTATCTAGATCATATGAAAAATTCAATGGAAGTTTAACGCGTAAGAATCAAAGAATACGTGTAACTTAAACTACATAATTCTACAAATTAAGATTACACAGATATCTAGATATTTTTTAGAATTAAAAAAGAAGAGAAACGTTAGAATATCTCAACGACGTATTAGAAAGATAAAAAGGAGAATATACACGGTAGCCGAATTCTCTCGACGAAATTGAAACGTCTAAAAGTTTATTAGATTGACATCATCTTTCATCCGTGTGTGTATGTGCGTGTGTGATACATTTTTACTTATTAATATTCTCGAGGTGATAAGTAACAGCAGTCATATCGTTGTCAGAGATCTATAGCTGACTCTTTCGTCACGCCTCTCATGTATCCTTCGGCTTATCCACCGCGTACAATTGGATTTATCAAGTTAGAGCTGAAACGTAGCGAACCCGATGTATTTCTTGTTCGACTGTGGCTCGTGTACAACACGAGGGAGTATCGGATGAGCCTACCAAACATGACGGAACGACGTAGAATACATACCAACGTAACGACGAATCTCATTGAACGAATCGTCTCGATCGATCGGCCTGTAAATTTTTTTCGATACATATCGCTATCGGATATTTAAGTTTATTGTCCTAAGAATTTGTTACTCGATAATTTTCTTACTATCTCGGCCTATATTATTTCAATTTGTACTAAACAGGTCTTGATAAAATGACTGATAAAATGATTACAATACAAATTCCAAAATGTATTTGAAAATGTTCAAAAAAAAGGAAATGTATAAAAATAAAAATAGAAATGAAAAAAAAGAACGTAATGCGCTTTGAAAGAGCCAAACCTTCAAAAACACATACACCCACCGTTGTTACCCGGGAAAAGGGCCGATTAATTCGCAAAAGCACGCGCAACGTATTTTCTACGATAACGTTTAACAGTTTATCGAATAAAGTGATACGGATATATATCGGTCGACCAATCGAGATGGGTTTCATATTCACCGCCAATATTTGAACGTTTAATGCGCGTGTAACACGTCCAAAACCCGCATTTATTGTTGGCAAGCATTTTCGTTCAAAGCATTTACAATTCCACTTTATTGCCTTTCGGCTTATCCGGGATTGTGCGAGTGCATTTACGAGTCGCGTTTCATTCTGATAATTGCCATTAAGTTAACGAACTGCAATATGGATATTCGAACGCGATCGTGGAACATTCCGATTAACGTACGTAAATAAGATTACCTAGCACCGAACAACAGATTATTATACATTTCGTAAATGTTACACCCATTATTTGAAAATAAGACAATAACGGAGCTATCGAATCATAGGAGCGAACGTTTCGTTTCGATTATGATTCATAATTATATGTTAAAAACGTCGAGTCAAAGATACGATCAAATTTCTCAATAGAATCGATAAAATTGATACATACATTTATATCGTATTAAATTGTTTCCTAGCAACAAAGAGAGAGAGAGAGAGAGAGAGAGAGAGAGAGCGTTCGGCGAATCTAATCTAAATCGTGGCAAAAGTAATTTTTTTTTATCGAAGTTTAAGGAGAATTTTATTATAAGTAGGAGAGAAAGAAAAAGGAGGCCACTGATTTCGTCTAATCGCGTACATGCTGAAAGGGCTTTCCGTTTGAAGAAAATATCGGGTTACAGAAGACGCGTTCTTGAGTCGCCCTCGATCGAAGATGGAAGAACGTAGAGAAGTCAAAGTCTCGTAGAAAGAGGTGAAAAGAGGAGGGGGAAAAAAGAGAGAGAGAGAGAGAGAGAGAGAGAGAGAGAGAGAGAGAGAGAAACGAGGTATAGTGCGTGGACCCTTCGAATACGCGGAAGTCGGCGACGGCGCTCCGAAACGCCAAGCGGCATTAGGCGAATTTTATTATTCTCCGATTTCAAGGTTCGCTGCGCCGCAATGAAGGAGGATAGAAACGGCAAGTGCATTTTGCGGCAAACGAGCCACGCCGACATCTCGGTGTAATCAGACACTGGCGACGTGCTGCTGAAGCTCTAGAAAGAGAGAAAGAGAGAAATGGTAGGGTAGAGAAAGAAGGAGAAAGAGGGAAAGAGATAAATGTAATTGAAAACATCCGAGACGAGAGATCCGCCACGCTTCTGATCCCAGCCGCTCTCTCTTCTCATCCCTCTTCCACGTTTCCCATCTCTGTCTCCGTCTCTCTCTCTCTCTCTCTCTCTCTCTCTCTCGTTCTCTTTATTTCTCTTTCTCTTTTTCTTTCTGTTCTACTCTTTCTTTCACTGCATTTAAACGCACTCTCCCGCTTCTATCTCACGATTAAAAATCGCTCTTCCGACGCATCAGCAACATACATACGAATACATTTTATAAAAGTATGCGTATTCTCTTTTCTCTTTCTCTCATTCCCTATCTTTCTCTTATTTGTCTCCTGTCAGTCGTCAAGTAACATGTCACTCTTGTACTCCAAATGTTCTTGCTTTTTCCCCATTTTTTACGATTTCCTTTATACCTTCTATCCGAGTAAGTATAACCCATATCATTGATTCTTTTTACTTTCTCGCATAGATCGTTTCTATGATCGATCGAAAGTACCAGGACCGTTGTAGGTAGCATTGAAGAGACACGCGATACGATTCGTACGCCGGCAAGAATGACGGGACGTTAAAAAAAAAAAAAAGAGAAAAGAAAAAAAATTACGATAAAGAAATCCTTTCATAGAATTGCGGTATTCAATAGTACAGCTATCGACTAGTTTTCTTCAAAATTCACGGAAACGGAGCGACCTCTGGATGATCGAAAACTTGAAAACACCATGCACAACCCATGGCTCTTTGAAAAGGGACACGATCTCTTCTCGAAAAAGGGCATGTAGAAACGCATGGATAAGCAAAGAGCGCGATAATACGTTTTCAAGTAGCCTTCCTGGTTGACGTAAAGAAGGTGTAAATACTAGGAACACACGGGGTAGAACGGGGGTTTAGGGGATAGGGGGACATTTTCCGCGTTGGATCGGCGCACATCGGGCAAAGGAAGCCGCCTCCATCCTTATTTTCTCTCTTGCCAATAATTTCAATGGAAACTTTTTCTCACAAAATTCCCTCTCCCTCTATCTCTATCTTTTTCTTTCTTTCGTTCTTTCTTTCTTTCTTTCTTTCTTTCTTTCTTTCTTTCTTTCGTTCTTTCTTTCTTTCTTTCTTTCTTCCTTCCTCTTTGCTTCTATTTTCTCGGTACGCTCCGTTCGTATTCGAAAACGTATTTGTATCACGGTGCATGTGAAACGATAGAGCAAAAAAGGGATTTCGAAATACGCTGACATACAGAGAGAAAGAGAAAGAGAAAGAGAAAGAGAAAGAGAAAGAAAAAGAGAGAGAGAGAGAGAGAGAGAGATCCGCCTCTGATGAATACCGCAACCAGTGGCCACCGTGTTTTCCCTCCATTGGTCCATTCTAGCAACCTCTCCTCCCCTTGAAATCATCCCCCGTGCTGCATCCTTCTGTTCGACTTTCCAACCCCTCTGTAAACCGCGAAACGAATTCTTTCTCTCTCTCTCTCTCTCTCTTTCCCTCTCTTTTTGTCTTTCTTCTTCTTTCTCTCTCTCTTTTTCTTTTTTTAGAACGAGCGTATAATTCTTTTGCACATGGGTATAAGCTGTAAATATATTGCATGTACTTATCTATCTATATATATGTA
Source organism: Vespula pensylvanica (assembly GCF_014466175.1). Classification (NCBI taxonomy): domain Eukaryota; kingdom Metazoa; phylum Arthropoda; class Insecta; order Hymenoptera; family Vespidae; genus Vespula; species Vespula pensylvanica. Next base: position 7,506,235 of record NC_057692.1, read on the forward strand.
TACATACATAAGTACATATGTAGTAATTTTTATGTAATTTTTAAATACATACGTTTAAATTTGTATACTCGCGTTGGATTAAAGGATATTTAATAATAATGGGGGATATTTTCTATATTTCTTCATCCATTTCTATTTAAAATGATAAAAAGAAAAACACGTCTTACCGATGTTTCAATTAATGGATGGAGATTCCATTTAAAATAGAAACTTCGTCCAATACGACGTTCCTAACTCTCTTGAAAAATCTGTACGAGCAAAATTCACCTATCACGAAAGAGACGGCGGCATCGAACAAAAAGATATCTAAGGAGAAAAAGAAAGAAGATGAAGAAAATGAAGAAGAAGGAAGGAAAGAAAGAAGGCAAGAAAGAAAGAAAGATAGAAAGAAAAAGAGAAAGATAAAAAAACGAAAAGACGAAAAGAGAAGAGAGGAAAGAAAAAAAAGAGCGACCGATAAACAAACTCCAGAGGATCGCGGCACTTTAATCTCCCTTTGGAGGCATCAGCCGCCCTTTGCGGCACGGAATGAAAAGGGGGCCTGAATTGATGGTGGGGGTGTCCTCTCCCCACCAGGACTCATTATAGCAACATGCGGTAAGTATGCTCGTGCTTAAGCTCGCGGTACCCTTCGGAACGGAGGGGTGCCTTGGTTTGGAGGGTAAGCATTGGTTATATGTATATATACGCAGTCTCTATAAAAAGTAGTTGGAAAAAAGAGAGATAGAGAAAGAGAAAGAGAGTGGAACGCGGAACAGTAACGTTGAAAGCAAGCGGACAGCGATGGAACAAGGACGGTCGGAAGGAGCATCCCTTATTTCGTGGCTGCTCGTTGCACGGCTCGACGCATTCGAATGGTCTCACTCCTCCTTTCTGATCCGGGCGGTTCCAGGTGGTTGCTGACCCCTCCTCTCGAAAATTAGCTGTACCCCTGATCTAGCGGCTCTTACACAGCTGCGACCAGGTCGATTCGTTGCGTCGATGCATCTAGATAGGTGTGTATATATGTGTGTGCGCGCGCGCGTGTGTGTGTGTGTAAGTACCTATTTATTCTCGTCTTCTATTCTCAATTTTTTTCCCTCCCTTACACACAACATTGTCTTCCTTCATTGAAGTCGCAAGCGTCTAGACTTTAGAGGAGACAAAGGGTAGTAGATAAATTTTTTTTTCCTACGGCTTCTAACGTAATAAAAAGCTTGTCGCGATGCTACTCTAAAACTCGCTCCTTTTATCCCTTCTCCAGTGGCGTGAACTATCTATGAAAAAATTTAAGAACTTCCATCAACCAGATTTGTTTAAATTTAGATATATTCTATGATAAATTGTATAACAGGTAAAGAAAAGTAATAAGAAATAATTATTTTCTTTCGATTCTCTGATTAGATATTCTTTCATTCACAAGTATTCTAATACTCTAACCAACGATGTCTGATCAATATAAAATTCTGCATATCTCTTCGTTTTCTTTTTAATCAAAGATAGAATATTATCTGAATTACCTCTGTAAGAAAGTAACAAAAAAGATCTCTCTTCATACGTATAAGTATATAAATCTACGTAACATTTATGCCAGACATTTTTGCGATATAGGTAAGTGAAATAGAGGAGAAAACGAAAAGTCTATTCTCTATTTCTCTTCCTCTCTTTCTCTCTTTCTTTCGTAATGCTACAAGGAACGGCAAAGGTGAGAGAAGATAATCTTGAAAGGATGAAACGATGGCGATAGTGCAAGTAGCGGCTGTAATGCCGACGACGATGGTGTCAGTGCTCGTCACGTTGGCGACGGTGGTGGTAATGCTAGTGGTGGTAGGACTTAGCCCTCCTCTCGATAGTACGAGGCAACCCTTGGTAAGAGGCAACGATACTGCTCTTGCGTCCGTGAAAAGCCGCTGCGAATAACGTGCTTACACGCGATCATCCGACCGCGATCTTCAATGCCCGTAACAGATCAAGCTGCGGGCCCCGTGAATCGTACTTCTAAGCCCTACGCGCTAAGAGCCAACGAGTATGTATTCTCGTGTCCACGTAAGAGAGAAAGAGAAAGAAAGAGAGAGAGAGAGAGAGAGAGAGAGAAAGAGAGAAAAAGAGAGAAGCTAAGTCTCTTCGCGGATGAACGAGCCACAACGCTTCTACGCTCTTCCATCGACGACAATACGGTGTAGATTACTTTTCAGAATGGGCGGCGTGACGTAAACGCAACGAGAAGACCGTTTTTCTCAAAGACGACGAGCGACACAACAACGAAACTGTTTGCCAACACAATTTGCACGGATTAAAGCGCGTGGGTGTCCAAATTCTTTTCTCTCTGAACCCTAGGTCGTGTTGTCGTTAAATACTTTGGGCAATGCTTTTTCGATATTGCCGTTCAAATCAAATGAATTAGGAAAAATCGAACGAGGGTTTCGTGATGTTATTTTTAAGGTTTTCCTTTTCCTTTCTCTTCTGTTTTTTTTTCTTTCTTTTATTTTCATTTACGGACAGAGAAGATTTTTTTATGAAAATGTGCGAAATCTTTATCTGATATGTTTAAATATCTAGTTAGGATTAGGTAGATGAGCTTGTACAACTGTTTAATATATAAAAAAAAATAATAAAGATCATTCTGGTATGTCAAACGATTAAAATTGAATTTATTTGAATGATTTACAATGAAAATGTTTATGTTTAAGAAGACTGCGAAAAGAATTAAAAGTATGTTTTACCGAATTCTAAGCAACGATTCATCCAAGCTAATCCTCGTCTTATTCAACGGGGACGAAAGAAAACGCAACGTTTCTGCGTAACAATAAGGTGTAGATTACCTTTCAAAAGGAGCGCCATAGTGTAAATACCACGGTTATTTATTGTTAACCGAACAATGATAGCGTTCATGGATGAAATCTATGAAAATCTTTGATCTTCGGGTTCTTTAGATTTTTGCATTAGTATATATATAGATATTCTATTGAACTATTTACATATAACGATTGTAACTTAAAAGAATTTGTATATATAAATAACGTTCGATTAGAAAATGTTAATCAAAAATTAGCATTTTCGTAAGTTTTTCTACTTCTCGATGTCTATGACAATTTAACAATATTTAAAATTACACAGAATGAATTTGATATTCCATTTTGTATATTATATTATATACTCGATTAAATCCATAAAATATACATAGAATGTATCTATAGTTAGAATCAGTAAAGGGCAAAGGTGGAATCCCTAAGAGAAATTAATTGAAAATTTTTATCGACGATGACGTGATAGTCCGACAGTGAACGGTAGATGTTGAACCGACCGAGGACTTCTCGAATTTGTTGGGTCGGTTCAGGAACGATAGTCGAAGAAGAGAGATGGGTATATCAAAATGGAAAAAGAGAAGAAGCAAAAGAAAGAGACCGCATTCCTAGACGGCTTACCGGTTAGCTATCACGGCGGCCATCGCTCGGCTTCTCATATCCAAAGGTGGCGGATTTGTTTCTTCTTCTTATCCTACGAGGACCTTACTTTAGGACTCTTCGAAAGACTCCTCTCTTCTTCTTCTTCTTCTTCTTCTTCTTCCTCCTGTTCTTCTTCTTTCTGTCTTTTTCTCTTATGAGGGTTTGCCGGTTGACCGATACAAAAGACACCCCAGGGAAACAACTACGGTGTCATCTTCAAGGAATTTTCCTGGGCTACTGGATTTGAAGATGCTCCTCCTACCAAATTGCTTTAAGGATGAGATTTCTATAACTTTCTTTGACAGATGTTTGATAATGTCAATCACTGTCAATAATATTATTATATCGTAGGTATATTTAGGATGTATAATTTTACAGGACGATGAATAACGAACGTCATAATGGAGCTAGCAAGAACAGAAGCGAATATTCCTCTGTATCGTGAGTTCTATATCTATCAAACAGTAAAGACAATGGCTTTTGGTTAATATTTTGGATAGAGCGGCACGATAATTAGTGCCGATGAATAAGAATGATTAATTATATTTACGTATAATAGTATATATGTGTGTGCGTGTGTAACGAGGAAGGGTGAGAGTTTTACCTAATTGAATTTCATTCAACGCGTAATTAATGCATTTTTACGAAATCGTTATTAAAGGGAGAGCGTTCTATATCGATCGGGACGTTAAGTCGATATTGAAAATATGGAAAAAAAAGGGGAAAAAAAGAGCTAACAACGAACAGTTCCTATTTGCTTTGGCGGAAACGATATTTTGTTAGTTACGGTAACGAGAAAGGGAGCGAATGAGAACAATGGACGCGTACTTGATACTCACTTTAAATAACACTTACCTTTCTTCGCGATAGGAGATAAATAAAAGTACCGATATTTATGAAGTACTGATTGCGTCATACAATACCGAGTCAAATCACTGATTCGCTCCCTCTCGACTATTGTGCAGGATAACCCCCCTGTTTCCATTATAGGAAATCAGTCGAGTGTGAAGTATTATCATACAAATATAATTCCTCTGCTCCCTTCTGCGAAATAATATTTGTCCTGATCGTCGTACGACCAATTATCCCGACTTGCGCGATATGTCAACTCGCATACGCATACACGCGTAGAACGTCAATGTTACCCCTAGCACGGCCGCGTGCCCTTCCACTCTGTCCCTTCTCGTCGATGGTCGTCGAGTCATCATCGACGATGGAACCTTCCCTATGAATTTTATATGTCACTCGATTTATTTATTTTTCTTTCCAATAGATATTCCAATTTAGAAAATTTTCCTTATTTCAGTTAATATCTCGCTAGACGATAAATACATATATCGATCTTCATTTATCAATCTTAAAATCAGTTAAATTCTATTTGGAAAATATATAATATTTATAACGGTATATAAGAAAAGAAAAAAAAATATACCTCTCGAAAACATCTTTGCGCATCTGGTCTACGTACTACAAAGAACTTCTATGTCGCGATACGAGGGTGAAAACCGATTGCGGATCGTCGAGCACGGCTGGAAAACGAAACGAATCTCTCTGTCGGTGAAAAAGAGAAAGAGGAAATAAGAGAGAGAAAGAAAGAAAGAGGAAAGAGAGGAGATGGTAGTCGAGAAGGACGAACAGCCGACAGTGCGCACCATTCTCTGTTTTCTGGCTCTCGCGAAACAGTTGGCCACTGATTGGTCATCTGTGTGTGATTGACCGCGTTATACACAAGGATGAACCGAACAACGATACGCGTTCACCGTAGACCAGGGAGCAAACGTCCCGTGAAAATCTTCTAAATCAATTTCTGCGCCGGCATTTATCGAGTCGCCTCTCTCTCAATCTCGATGGATTTAAGGGATGGAAACGAACGTCCTTGGATTCGTCGAAGGAAATCGATCCTGCTACTTGCGACCTGTTCCTTGTATACCGGGTATCCTACTTTCTCTCTTTCTCTCTCTCTCTCTCTCTCTTTCTCTCTCTCTTTCTCTCTCATCTCGATTGAACGAAAAGAAAATGACGTATCAAACTCGACTACGTATAAATCCTTACGGCTTAATATCGCCCCTATAATTTCTTGCATCGAATCTCTTCGGGAAAATAAATTTATTTATTATTTATGTTTTACGATAGAAAAAAAAGTTTCAAAGTTCTCCTTCGATAAAATTCTATTTTCTGAAATCGTTTCTATTCATATCATTTTCTTAATACTATATCGTTCTTCGTAGGAAATATTTATATTTATTTTCGATCTGCCATTGAAAATTATGGAAAATGATTTAAACATATCCCGATGCATACAAGCACATTATGGTAATCTCCTCAGTGCCCTTTGCAGGCATCCCTCTTCGTGAATGTGCTGGTAACGTTCCCGCGTTTGTCGGGCATGAGGGTGCATCGATCTAAATTCGATTTGTTCCGTATTCGAATCTAATATTATTTCTGTAATTTATTCCATTACGGTTGCCCGCACTGATTTTATTCCGTATTAACGCACGAGTAGTTTGAAAAAATCGTTAAACACAAAATTTATCTTATTTTCTAAACTTCTGTAATTCGTTAAACTTTATGGATTCCAACGTGTTTACGTAATACTGACCGAAATGTCTCGCGACTATGTAATAAAAAATTGATGTACATACCTACCAATGATCAATGACAAAACAATTATTATGATAATAACTATTTAACTTCGACTTAATTATAACTCAAACTTCGTTCGAAAGTGAACGAGAAGTATATGAGAGCTCCTGGATAGGTCCTGAATCAACTTTACTAAAAAGAAGAAGATAGAAAAAAAGAAAGGGAGAGTGAGAGAGATGAACGCAATCCGTTATAAGGGAAAGGTCTCGAACCAGTAGCTCGAGGAAACCGAGCGAAGGATTCTCGGCACCGGGCAAAAGCATTCCTGATGTCAGGACTTCACCGAGGCTCGGTGATCTCCAGGTTGGACGGTTGGAAGGTAGAGTAGCAGACATGGAATATCGAGAAAGGTCAGCGGGAGACTCTTCGAGTAGAGGCTACTGGTTTCTTCTCTCCTTCCTTCTGAAGAGAGTGCTTGGATCTCCTCCTATCCATGTCCGTTCTCCTTTTCCTTCGTCAAAATGTCTAGAGCCATCTCTCGTACCTTAGCTCGTAGCGTCGCGCAAGGATCTCTCGGACAACGGCACAGCGTGAGTTCCCCGTCAGTTTTCTATATGTCCATCCTTTTCATCTTCTTCGTTGTCCTTAACAAATTTCAGCAGTGATATATATTCTCCTCGAGAGATTCGTTTCTCTTGCACGTCCTTTTGATATTTAAATTGATACGAGATAACGAAATAAAATTAGCGTAATTTATTTCTTTGCGTTGTTTTCTATCCGTTCTACTAATTGTTTTCCAAATTATTTTCTTTCTTCCATTTGTTTTTTCTTTGTTGGTTGTTCTTTTCCTTTTTGTTTTTTAATTTTATCGAAGAGAAATTTTTAACGAGAGTGGTCAGTCCATCAGAGATTTCTAGTTGACGTGTTCGTATAAATTTCATGAAACATACAAGAGCAAATATCGATAGATTTTAGAAAGGGTCAAGCTCGAACAATCCGTGAAGACAATAACGAGCACCGCCCCTAAACGTTGATGTACATTTTATGCCATGCTACAGCCCCGTCGTTCAAAGTTCGATCGTGCGAGCAGGGTAGTAAGCGATAAGCTTTACTAGGGGATGTTAGCTAAGGTCACAGGTTTCACAAAAGGAGCGGTTAATATCCTGTGTGAGAGGTTAATTATCTAACTGTCGTTAAAATTCGAATAATATAAATCATTAATCATCTATTCATAATGTATATACAATACATATATATGGATACATATGTATAACGAGGATAAGAATTTTTAATTTCCTTTTTTTTGTGATTTAAAATCAAATCACATGTATCTTTACATAACAAACAAAATCATAAAAACGTAAAATAATGAGAGATGATACAGATCATGGAGTGGATCGAAGCAAATTTCTAGCACAAGATATAAACTCGGACACACGTAGGTAGATCGAGATCGAAGCACAGGAAGAAGAAAAGAGAGCGAGAGAGAGAGAGAGAGAGAGAGAGAGAGAGAGAGAGAGAGAGAGAGAGAGCATTCTTCTCGAACCAGGTACGAACAAGTCTGCAGGATATGAGAAGGAGATCGCTCAGACCGGTGACAGGGGTGCACTCTCTCGAATCTCTGTTGGTGTGCGAGGCTACGATGGAGTATAAGAGAAAAAGAGAGAGAGGTAGAAAGAGTATGAAACGAAGGAAGATAGTAACAAGTTGAAACGAGGGAAAGAAGAAAAGAAAGAGATAGAAAGAGAGGAACGAACGAAGGGACAGATGGACAGACGGACCACCCCGTCCGCTAGCGATCATGTCTCGATCACGTAAACTGGCCGCCCCCTCATCCATCATGCCTTCGCCGTACGTTGTCACGTGTTACCAGGACGAGTCGAGCTCACTTCTACCTTACCTTTTCGTATTCCTATTCTTATATTCTTCCTTTCCTTCTTTTTATTACCAACGATGACCGTTCCACGACAAGATGCCGCAAATTGGCACTATGTCGTCGTATGGACGATCGGGAAAACTGGTTCGACGTAAGACGCGGATTGTTTTGTATCAGGTGTGGTCAGTGCCTTAAAACGACGCATTTCAAAATCACAAACGTCGACGTTGACGTTGACGACAACTCGGACAACAACGACGAAGAACGCGAGTTGTCATCCTTTCGAAATGACGTAAGATCGTGTATGCCAGCATGTGTGGTATCTTTCTCTAAGACAAGGCATTTTTTCTCTTTGTCGAGGAGCAATTATATTCCCGTCGCCCTATCGCTTCGCTTTCGCGTGAATCGGAGGTAATGCGAAGCAATACTGTGTGCTTTCATCTTAGAAGATACCGTCTGGCTGTTTCTATTTTCTCTCTCTCTCTCTCTCTCTCTCTCTCTCTTTTCTTTTTCTTTCGTTTTTTCTTCATCTTTCATTTTCCTCGACAAGATACGCGTCTTCCTTTTTTGTAATTTCAATGATTTATGACGTTGCCTCGAAAATAATAACAGGTTTCATAGATTTTTATTCTAATCATCTTCATTTTCTATGAAAGAGACAAGATATTCAATTCGTTTTATCATTGATCTTTTCAAAATAAGATTAGTAGAAATGAATGAGACCGAATATACGTGCGATTGAATATATATTTGGTTTGAAATTGGTTTTAATTGATAATAATCCACAAAATATATTGTGGTAGAAGGGTTAGTTGAGTACACCATGACCAAAAGCTCGAGGGCGCTTCTAAAAAGCGGTCCATTCAGAGTCCGACTACTGATTACAGAGTTTCTACATTGGAACGTATTGAGAGAAAGAGAGAAAGAGAGAGAGAGAGAGAGAGAGAGAGAGAGAGAGAGAGATAGAGAGAGATAGAAATAGATAGAATGTATAATAACGCGCTTTATTATGAACGAATAATCTCACCACTAGCGCGGTTTCATAACTTCACGTTGACCGAAACGATTCAAGCCGCTTTCAAACCGCGCGCGGCGTCCGGCATCTTTCACCGGACAGTATCCTGCTAATTGCTGATTGACCGTTTCTGAATAACGCAATTAACCGAAAGAGAGAAGCGTGCCCCGTGTAATTGCACGAAAATAACAAGCGGAGATTATTAAGGAACGGCGTTTAAAGATACACCCACTCGAGAATTAATGTAGCAAAATCCAATCTATTCTACTTGAAGTAACAACCGTGTGAAATCCGAAATTATTAAACTATTACTATGTGAACTCTTTGTGCCAGATAGACATTCGACATTACATACATTCATATATATATATTTAATTAAAATCTTCATTTTTATTTCATTTTAAAAGCAATAGAAACTCGTAGAATTTCATATAACAAAATTCAGATAATATGATTTTAACATTTAACTGTCTATAATTCTATATAATTTAAAGTTGCATGGAAAAGTGCCTTTAAAGTCGTAAATCTCTATTTTTAGATTCTATTGGATCTTCTTGCATGCAACAAGGTCAATTATTACTTTATATGAAAAGTTCAATATTTGCCAAATATAAATTATATTTTGTATTACTATTACTATTACTATTACTATTACTATTACTATTACTATTACTACAGAATTACTATAATACATTAAAAAAAAGGGATTTTCTATCGTTTCTCAAGACGATCAAATTAATCAAAGAAATTGCGAAGTAAATAGAAAAATGTCTACGAAACGATATATCCACCTTAACTCTTATTTCATCATTGAAAGAAACGTTTAAACGGCGAGGGAACGTGAGTAGTTGTCATTTAACTATAATCGGTTACAACCTTTGTGCATTTTGCTTTGAAGTTGGAAAATTTTCTCATACTTGACTTTTGTCGATTCGAAAAAAAGAAAAATGAAATGATACTGTGAATCAAACTGGGACGGTTTCCCCTGTCGTGCAGGGTTGATGACACAGTGGGCCAAATAAAGGGAGGATAGGGAGGAAATAAGGGTGAAAGTGAAAAAGAGAAGGAAAGAAAGAGAGAGAGAGAGAGAGAGAGAGAGAGAGAGAGAGAGAAACAGTGAGTAAAAGAAAGAAAGAGAAATAGAGGAAGAAAGAGAAAGAGAGAGGTCCTGGCAGCGGCACGTGCGAGGTCTGCCAACCGCAAAAGAGGCGGCTTATATTATTATAACACGGGCAGGTGGGCGAGGCCACTCCATTGGCAGTGCTAACGAGGGAACGGTAATTATTACCCACGACTTAACTCCTGCCTGGATGCTTGCCTTGGCTCGACTCGACTCTATTCGGCTCGTGCTGAGGCCTTTATTGCGCTCCGCCCTAACTTCCTCTCCTACCTTTTCTCCATTTTTCCTTTTGCCAATTGATTTTTCACTTTGTCGAAGAACTTCTCTATCGTCCCCTGATCGAACTTATCGATCATCGCCGATAAACATGTCTTTTTTTCGTATGGATGGAATGACGTTTTTATTTTTTTATTTCTTTATATAACTTTTTTTTTATTTTGTCTTCTTCTTTTTACTTTCAAACAAACACGTTTAACGTTTTACATTTACGATTTCTTATGCGGCATAATTTCTTTTCTCTTTTCTTTTTTTTTTCTTCTTCTTTTTCTTTTTCTTTTTCTTCGAAAAAGAATTTATTATTCCGTGTCTTTTATATATTACATTAGAAGTACACTTGTTCGATAGAATAAAGATAACCGATAATAAATTTATTAGATTGTTATCGTTGCGAGAAACGTGCAATTAACGAACGTATCGTACGAGCGAAATTAAATAAGCAGAAAGATATGCTCGTAGATATGATAATTTTGCTCCTTTATTTCCTTTTCTTTTTTCCTTTCTTCTCGTTTTTTAATTTTGATGGAGCTGTTGACCCTCGTAAGTGTATACCTGTGTGTGTCGGCACGATAATATACTTTCAACGCGTTGGTGTGAAAGCACATTTACCCGGCTGGTCAAGGTGAACGATCCATCATTGTGTCAACAGAGCATTATGTCGAACGCAGCATTTCTAACATTCTCAGATTCGCCTACGGGAAAGTAACTAAAATGCGTGCGACATGACCACGATAGATTTAAATATAACTAGTCGGAAATGTGATTAGAAATCCTACCGAATAAATATGTATATATATGTATATTCTTTTTTAAACTGAATACTCGATTCTTTCTTTCCTTTTAATATTTATTAAACTGCAAATTAATGTGATCGAGTTAACAAACTCAATGTTTATCAAATTTAAGGAAACCTTCCATAAATAGTTCTTTTATAATCGATCAATTGTTCTTCACAGTTGCAAATCCCTTTGTAAAGAATGAATCAATGTTAAAGATGAATCTTTTTTGACCCTTGCTCCTCCTTGTTTCACGCTGTTTTCAAAAGAGGATAATCACTCGTTTCTTATCTCCTTCGATTCTTTCGAAAGAGAAGAAAGATACATTTCTAAACGTTTAGCGAATTAACGTAAATCCTTATTAAATAATAAACCTTCGTTAAAATATAATGAACTCGAGACCCGTCACAGTATGTTCTTAAAGTTCTTATAGTCCAATATGATGTACAACTTCTCGTCAACTTTCACGGATATCCGTTAACGGACAAGAGAAAAGAAAAAAGAAGAAAAGTAGGAAAAAAGACAAAAAATAGAAAAAAAAGAACAGGGGTAGATGGTCATGCCGATGATTATAGACCAGTAGAAAAATGGTTCAAGGAAAGGAATTATATGGGCATCCGTGCTTAGCCTCATTATGAGCCAAGACTTGGATATTTGGATACCTATAATCCCCTTTCGACGACTCCGCTACAAGTTCTGATCTACCTGACTGAAGAAGAAGAAGGGTGACAAATAATATCAAGTTGCCGCGAGAACGCAGCGGTGTCAGCGTCTGAACCATCTACAGCCTGCACCTCCTGGACCTGATATCTGATTGTAAAGGATGCGAAAGATGATCTACCTTTCGGGTCCGAACGAAAGGTATCCCTTAGCCCAAGCAGAGTTTCCCAAACGAGAAATCGAAGGATTTCAGCGGTACGATTGTATCCACGGAGCCGTTTCGTTTTACAAGTTTCTTTACTAAAAATAAGTGCCATCACAAAGTATCCGCCGACAGATTATTAAGTATTCGTAGAAAGGATCTAAGAGAAAGATACAGAAGAAAGATATTACAAAAAGATGCTATCGAGTGATGATATTCATTTATGTATTTATATACATATAGAAATGATAAATGACGTTAAATATTTCAACCGGAACAATAATCAAATTTTAATTACTAATAATTGAATTATTAAGTATCGATAGACGGGGAAGAAACTGAGAATATTATACGATATCTAATAGTTTTAATATCATAATAATGTTGATAATTAAAATACGAGACACTACATTGCTGAACATTTCATCAACCAAATTATTATTATTATTTCGATTCGTTAAAAAATAAATAAATAAAAGCGTCATTAATCATGACGAAGTTCTTCGACATTTTAAGGAAATCATGGACTGAAAAAAAAGGAGAGAGTAACGTCGTTACACGAATGTAAAATTGTCGAATCACTCTGCAAAACTAGCAGTTCACTCTTTCTCTCTTTCTCCGTGCTTTCTCCTTTGAAGCTTTGCCATCGATAGAGAAACGGTAGTGTTGAGTGAACGTGCGCTCTCTTTCTCTCTCTCTCTCTCTCTCTCTCTCTCTCTATCTATCTATCTCTCTCTCTCTCTCTCTCTTTCTCCTTCTTTCTCTCTCACGCATCCCTCGCAACAGGAGTCGTTTGTGCGTGGATCCGCTTTGCGCAAACAAGGTTAATCGAGGCTTTCCAACGTTTCCATCGGGCCGACTAACCCTCCACCCCACCTCCAATGAAACGAAAGAGCAGCATGGCGCGACGCGCGCAGACATGTTAAACACACGACGCTTCTCCAAGGACGTACGAAACGTAACGCTGTAAAAGGGAAAATTGTCGATTCCCGTCTACGTTGATATGTGTATGGGTATGTACATATATGAGTATGCGCGTGCATGCGTGCGTACATGCGTTAAGCGCTTGTTCACCTCGCACGCGCGTACTCACAACGAATAAATGAGATTCGTGCTTTTTGAACGAATGATAAGGACTTTCGAAGAAGAAATGTACCGTAACATTGGTGACAAATTCGAATTATTAAATGAAATTAACTAGATTGAAGTATGTAACAGTGTGTTAACGAAGAAACATTGATTTTGAAAAACAATCGAATTCGTCTCCTTTCTGATTTTATATCAAAATTGTATCGATATTAAGTACGTTTTTACACATGAAATCAATTTTGTTCTGCGGGATATACTAACTTTATTTCATGAAAAGTAGATATTATAAGTGGACGAGTAAAGAGAAGAAGCCACGATGTAGGGTAAGAAAAAAAAAGAAGAAAACGTTCAGGATGAGAAAATAGTCGGGCAAAAGGACAAAGTACTCTTGATCTGAAGTGTAGAAGAAGAAGAAGAAGAAGAAGAAGAAGAAGAAGAAGAAGAAGAAGAAGAAGAAGGAAGATAAGAAGAATCGGAACGGGTAAGATCGGTCATGAGAGGAAAACAGACTGAGCAAGATCGGAGAAAGGCAGGTAGATGGGTGCGTAGTCGATACAATGCTTTTCAAAAGTGGATATCCGATCGAAGATATCTTATAAGAAACAAGTTAAATATTCTGCTTGATTTGACGAAAGGAATTTAAAAAGAGAATCCGTCGGATTCGTCAAGGAAATGAGATCTCTAAGATTCTGAGAAGTTAAAGTAGATTTTGAATTTGTTAGAGAAGTTAATATTTTTGAAGCATCCTGTAGAGAGACGTTTGTATGTGTAAGTGAAAGAAAGAAAAGGAGGAGAAGAAGGAGAAGAAGAAGGAGAAGGAGGAGAAGGAGTTGCCTTCGTCGAGGCACCGTAGGCAGTGGCGGTCTCTGATAGACGGAGCGGCGGTTCCCTTTGATGTTTCACCGCCGTCATCTTACGCGTTACTTCACCGTTGGTGGCTCCGCACGTCGGTCGACCGAACGAACGGCGCAAATCATTCTCCCTCTATCGGTACTAGCACGTACTTGTCCGTACGCCGTAAGCTGTTTCGACTCACCCTCCCTCCTCGCTCCCTCATCCCTTTTAACATTCTCTCCAATAGGTATACGAGCAGAGAGAGGGATTCCGCGAGGGTGGAATTGCGTGCCGGCATCCCCCTTATTCGACTGCTTATCCGACTGCTCGGCCTAACGCGCGACCATCGGTATAGCGCGCTAAACCACCCTTGTGGCACATCATATTTCTCACTTTTATTTTCTTTTTTATGTTTTCCGTTCGGAAACTTTCTCCGTTTCTTTATATCCCAACTTTCTTCAGTTCGATACACGCTTAGATATGTAACTCTAACTAGTCTTTGTAAACGATCGTTCGATCGAACGATCGATCGATCAAACGTAGAGATTAATGTCGCGGAAATAGTTTCGCGGTAGCATAATCGTAAGAGATTCCTACGAGATTTCTACTGGTACCGATCATCATTCGTAATCAATATTACGCTGTAGGAAATCGTGACAAGGAAAGAGAGAAAGAGAGATAGAAGGTTGACGCGAGTTCCGCTACTTTCATTCTCGAAGAAGATGACCAGCCGATTGTATGCCGGTGGGCATCAATACTCATTAATGTTTGTCACATCGCCGATCAGATCGCAATGCGGGACAAAAGATCTCACTGACCCGAACGGTAATCGTCATAACGGATGACCGTTCAGTGAACGTGCAGGTCTTGGACGAGACCAAAAATGATCTTGAGGTGAAGTAAAACGAACGCCGTACTCTTCTATCAATCGAAAACTTTATTCTCTTCAAAAGCCATTCGAAAAAAAAGATGGAAAGAAAGAAAGAAAGAAAGAAAGAAAGTAAAAGAGAACGCGTATCCCTTAAAGGATGATCCTCAAAGTAGTTAGGCTTGTTGGTTAGCGGAAAAACTCTACGGGTTGTCCTTGAAGTCCTTAAATCGCTAGCTGTACCTTCTCGCTTCGGTCGATCCTTTCTATTCTGTTTCAAGAAGAAAAAAAATAATTACGGGTTTAAAATTCTCGGCGAGTTTTTCGTAATCTCCTTTCTCTTCTACCCCTCCCCTACTGGTACTTTTTCTTTTTCTTCTTTTTCTTTTTCATCTTCTTCTTCTTCTTCTTCTTCTTCTTCTTCTTCTTCTTTCTTTTCCTCTTACTCCTCCTCATCCTCCTCTTTCTCTTTCTCTTCCTTTTTTCTCCCCCATTCTTCTTTGTCGTTTCGTTCTTCTTTTTCTTCTTCTTTCTCGTTCAACCGTAGTTATACGCCTTGTTAAGCCGTTTACTTTCGGCGCGCGCTATGAAAGTATCATGTCGAGCGACAAGTTAATTTTTCCTCGACCATCGGAAGAGAGTCGAGAGTCTCGTTCTCTCCTTCACCGATCTACCGCTACTTTCCGGCGTCGAGAAAAGTTTTCAATTTGAGGGTGAACGACTTCGGGACCGAATGTGACGTCGTCCTACTAATTGGGTTAAACACTTTGACGCGATGTAATTAGTACTCGCAAGTAATATCAAACCTCAGGGGAATTCTCAATGCCGTTATAATTAATTTACTTGAATTTTAATCGCCGGAAATTCTCTTCTTTTTCTCTCTTGCGAATGAATTTTAAGATATCGATCTTACGAATGAACGAATTATCTCTTGCGAATGAATTTTAAGAAATCGATCTTACGAATAAAAATGAATCGATATCAAGTCAAATATTTCATTTTTCTTATATCTGTCGTTACAATACGTATGTAATATCTGACGAAATAATAATCCTTTAATATTTTTTATCTCTTAAAAATTCGTGATTGAAATCATTATCGATTATAAAAAAAGGTTTTGTATTCGATTATTTTCCGATAAAGTATACCTTAAGCATACTTTAGTCCGTTTAATTAGTACAGTTTTCGATTAGTATATCTTTTCGTGGAAAACTTGTCGTCCTTCTTGTTCCGTTTTTTACGATTTTACGACTATCGTAAAGATTTTTGTAGAAAATTATATCTGCGAGGGAAAGCATTGAAATAGGGGCCCGAATTTATCTAGAGAAAGAGAGGATCGAATAACAGTAAAGTTTACGATAAAGAGCTCATTCGTTCCTTTCGCTTTTCACTCTTCCTCTCTTTCTCTTTTCTCTCTCTCTCTCTCTCTCTCTCTCTCTCTTTCTTCTTCTTTTTCGAGTACTCCAAGAAGTACGATTCGTCACTGGTCAAAAGATTTTGGTCAATGGACGAGGAGGAAGAAAAGTCTCTATGAACTCGTACACCTGTAGCGAGACCCTCTCGAAAAACTTTGAAAAAGTACGAACACGACGACTTTTCGTTGACTCTTCGACCTTTTCTCGGTTTCCTTCTTGAATTGAAGAAATTCGATGAATTGGACCACTTCTCCCTTTTGCGAGTAGTCCAAGTGTTCAATGAAGATATAAGAAAAAGTTATGCCTCGTGTGGCCGATTATCGCTCAACTTTTCTATTATTCCGAACGATGACTGTGAGAGTTCTGTTTTGTTAGTTCGACCGTTTTACGAGGAGATTTCTTTTCTTCCTTAGATCTTTCTACGTTACCAATACAGAATAAAGAGAAAGAGAAGAAGCCGAAATATTGTATGGTTCGAAACGATGATCGTCGTTTATCCTAACTCAAAGATCTATAGCATCTATGTATATAAAATTGGGATATAGAAATATTCGGACTTTTTAGAAACGAATAACATTTTTTAACAATGTAACTTCTTTGAATTGATGAATAAATAAATGCAGAAAGGTATGTATATAATATATAAAAATAGAAGAAAAGGAAAAAGAGTTTAGTTGCAGCAATCATAACAAATATAAAATAAGCTTTTACTGAATTTTTGATAAAATGCTATTGTAAAAATGGAGTAATTGCGATTTGCGCATACGTATTTTTCTCTCTCTATTTCTTTCTCTATTTCTTTTCCTTTTTTTTTCGCTCTCTTTTTTATGACTTCGTTTTAATGACAATCCTCTTACTCGTAGAAAGATTAATTTTCGAGTGAACGTCAGCAACCTTTTCGTTGTAATCATAGGTTCGGTATAATGCAATTCATACCGTAGCAAACAGGGAGATCCATATGTCGACTTCGTCTTTATACGACCCCTCCAGCTATAATTCTTATGTAATCAAGAAATATACACGGAAGAGGGGGAGACAGTCGCTAATGATAATCGCATAACGAAACCACGAGGGAAGGGTGACAAGCGTTACAAGAATCGAGTCTGGTAATGATAATCGCGCTAAAAATTCAGGAATTCGTTGCTTGGTGCATACGAACGAGCCGATATATTCGCCGATACTTTCCTACAATTTTATACTTTAGATTTTTATTAATAATTTAACTACGATAGTTTCTGTTAGTTAACACACGTTGATTCTAATTTCTTAGATTTCATTTTAAATCAAAGTATCTCGCGAGATAATAAAATTTAATATACAATATATTACATTAAATACTTGGAATATATTGACAAATATTATACGTACGTATCGATTTACACGAAATTGACATCACCGTCGGCATTTTATTTGTTACAAAAAATTTTGATCGAGTAAAATTTGATTCGAATTTATAGTAATTTTGAACGAATTTGATAAAAGAGAAATGAAACAAAAGACAAAAAAGAACGGGAGAAAACGAAAAAGAATGTAACAAAAATAAACAAGAAACAGAAAAAGAAAAGAAAGTCTGACTTTTCTTCTAAGGGTTAATGTAACCCCTTAAAACGTGACGAAATACCAACGAATTCGATACAAATAGCTTCTCTCTCTCTCTCTTTCGGTCGTTCGCGGGAGGCAGATCAAAAGCAGAATCAGAGAGATAGCTAGGAAAGGTGCGGTGCGGTGCGGAACGGAGTGGAGCAACATCGGGTCCGAATGAAAAGGCATTGGCTTCCCTTTCATCGGCTTACAAAATGGGCGCTCGGTTGCGTCGGCGTTGCGACGGAGCGCAGCCCGTAAGGCAGAACTCCTCTCTCTCTCGTAATCAATCAGTTCTGTGGGAGCTCGGAGGCTGCGTTCGCGTCTCACTGCCGCTAATGCTCTCTCTCTTCCCAGAGAGAGAGAGAGAGAGAGAGAGAGAGAGAGAGAGAGAGAGAGAGAGAGAGAGAGAGAGAGAGAGAGAGAGAGCAAGCGTGGTAAAAAACTATAAGCGCGAGTCCGTAAGAGCTTTAAAGTCGAGCCATACGTACAGTGACCATCGAAAGTACATTATTGTTCATTATGTTATTGAAAAAATGAATATCAAATCTTTTTAGGAATTTGGATCGATAAAATATATTTTTATACGAGCATATCGATATATATATATATATATATATATATATATATATATTCGATTGATATTACTTATATAGAATATAGAGACGAGGAATATCTTTGACGTGCATGGAATATTTGAATATATTACTGAGTTAGAAAGGAAAAGAGAAAGAGAGAGAGAGAGAGAGAGAGAGAGAGAGAGAGAGGAAGATAGAAATTTATCGTCCGACATACTGTTGCAAATATCTCATATGTATACTTTTCTGAACATTCCCTACGATCCTTATTTTTCTTTCAGAACCCATTTAGGATTTATTTTAACGGGCCACTTATCAATAAAAATGATAAATATTTGAAAAGTTCGTAGAATCACCTATATCTCGGTGAAGAAATTACTTTTAGTTTGGAATGAGGAACGTTAAAAGTCAGATTATAAAATACTTTCATCAGCCACTGTACACGTAGACGGAGGCTCGTCGGTGGACGAACGTGGGAGCATCGTGGATGAGCGAGATGATGGGAAGGATAGGGGAGTGGGGGATACAAGAGGGGATTCAGGTGGCGCAACGCGAGATGAATATACACGCGGGCGCAGGTTACGCCGCTCTGACGAGCGCATTGTGTCGGCGCGACGACTAAACGAGTCACGCTGCGTCACGTTTCGAAGCTAACGTCGAGCCGACGTCGTGTAACCACAGCAAACTCCCGAGAATTGAGGACTTTAGGGCGCGAGCCGATACTCATCCCCTTCCCCCATCGTCATCCTCATCCCCATTTACTTTAACCACCCCTTTTCCAGATATTTATCTATTTTACGAAAGTTCATCGATCAAAATCTGTTGACATATTTTGTTAAACACGATTAACTCGTTTATTCTTTAAAAAGAGAATCTTCAAACAATCAGGTAATATATCAGAGTTTACGTGTTCCTGAAGAATCAAGGATCATGTCAAATATAATTTTTACAATCAACAAAAGAACATTTGTCGTTAGATAAACTACATATGACGACGATGAGATCTCGTTCGAAACGTGTTCGCGAGAAATATCGTAGCAGAATAAAATAAATAATTTCTCTTTCTCTCTTTTTTTTACTCTCTCTCTCTCTCTCTCTCTTGTTAGACTTCTCGAGTTACCTGCAGTTTTAATTAACATAATTTTTTGGATTTCGTGTTACTGATATACGCTTCAACGAAATTAATTAACATTAATATATATATATATATATATATATATATATATATATACGTAGCGTAAAGACAACGAGATTTGGTGGTTTTGTCAGAAGAATATAATTTTAGAAAAAGTTTTTAAATAATTTGACTTTCGACTTTGTAATCATCTATACGTACTTTTCTCTTCTCTCTTTTTAATGATGAAAAAAATTAAAGAGAAAATATTTTTCGAAAGCATCGACAAATAAAGCAAAGTTGGTCGTATTAAAACGATTTATAATCTAATCCAGACCATCGACATTCTATAATCCTCATATTTGTTGCTCCTCGAAGGAGGCCACGTATTTTCGATCAAGCAAAGCGGATTATATGCCTCGAGGTCTTTTCGATAGTCCTAAAAATTCGCGTTGGCATTGGCTACGAAGGTTCATAATTTAATGGGGTTGACAAGTCGTCGATGATGATGATGGACTGCGGTAAAAGGAGGGATTTTTCAAGGAGCACAACCCCACCACAGGGGGTTTTAGAGAACGATTCGCTACGGCCAGCTGTGGCGCCACGATCACCCATAGTTCTTGTTCTCTCTCCCTGTTTCTCTCTCTCTCTCTCTCTCTCTCTCTCTCTCTCTCTCTCTCTCTCTCTCTTTCTCTTTTTTTCTCTCTTTTTCTCTCTTTCGTTTTTCTTATTTTTGTTAGGGTGAGAAGACAACGCACCCTTCTCACCACAACTAAAGCTATCATCGACGTTGTCGCATTTACCACCGTTTTGTATTCCACGCGTTACTCCACGTACGAAGTTAGCAGTATACAATATACTTCCGAAAATAATTCGATACGGCGGAATTCCAAGAGGGTGCTTCATCACGTCATCTTCAATCTTTCTTATCTTACGACGTTGCTAACATAACAACGAAAATATTTATTTGCACAAATAACTTGCATTACTATTTTAAAAGCAAATCCTTTATGTACGAAATAAACAAGAAATGATCTATCGATTTAATCGGTTTTTTTTTTTTTTTATAAATACGTTTACGCATATATGAGAAATTAAAGAGAAGATTGAAACGTCATGGAAAATTATAAAAACCATTGGATTGGATTTTCTATTGAACTTCTTTAAATTATTCGTAATAATTCGTTGCAGAAGGGATACACGCACGTTCTACGGTTCAGCGCCTTCCATTCGTTCCAGCAGGAGCACGTGTGTTTTACATGGGTGACTTTCGTATCCTCGCATTATGCACGGAACTCGTCGCGTTTAAGTGGCCGAAGAGAGGAGAGAACCTCTTCATTATGCTACAACCGAAATTTTTCATTCATGGACGCTTTGACTCGGTCACGTTACAACGTCGACCGCGTGCGCCTGTCTGCACGTACTTGCTCGCATGCATGATTACGTGCCTTTTAAACGCGACCACGGAGAAAGAAATTACGTGGGTGGAGGATTGTTGATGGAGCAAGTTAATGCACGATGGAACGATTTATTTTTTAATCGACGTTTATAAAATAAACAAATAATTACTTTTTTGTGATTTAAACATTGTTTACAAACATTATTTTTAATTACTATATACTTATAATAAATTCTTATATGGAATTTATTTAAAAGTTAAATTGTTATTCATTATGATTTAGTTATTTATTTAAATGTTGTTTTTTCATGCTTTCTCAAATTAAGTTGACTTTGAGAAAACTATCGCGTTTGACATCTTACAAGTGTAAATTTTTTAAATAATTATTGAAACTATTATAGTTTTAAATCTGGAAGTATATATAAGCGCCATCGTTAGTAAGTTTCGTTGCTCCGTAGATAAATATGATGAAATACTCCAAGGATAAAAGAAAATTGCAGCAACGCCATATATATTCTCTACGTTACCGATTAATACTTACAGATGTTGGTAAGTGTCGATAAAATACATTTAAGTTATCAAAACTTTCATAATCTATTATAAATTTTATACTTACGTATAATCAGATCGTCAGATATTAGACTGGTTTTTCTATCTCATTTATAATGCATATATAATAATTATCAATTGTATAAATACTCAAGAGATGTCGCTCGTAAGAATTATTCAAGTTCATTGTAAATTTTTTTTTCTTGAAAATTATGTTCCTCTATCATTTTTGATTTTACTTCTTGTCAATTGAGGACGTAATGATTAAAAAACTATTATTGTTTGTATTCTGTCATAAAACATTAATAAATTTCAATTTTTATAAATTAAATAATATTTTTTTCTTAAAACAATCAATTCACAGAAATGTATAAAATAGTACAAATAAAATATGTAAATAAAATTCATCGATGTTTCTTACAAAAAAGAAAAAAGAAATGAATATTAGAAGATCGTTGCGTTCGTGCACAATGCATTTAAAGTAATGTAAAATTATCAATGGTTTCGCCATAACAATTCAAGAACAATGATCCGGGAAGAAAATAGAAATATGTATACGTATATTTACAGATGAAGTAAGCAAAATTTAAAATATTTATATCTTCATATGAGTCAGACATTTTAGTAGTGATAAGGAAGCATTATTTACTCGAATTTCGTAGATCGCACGGAAGCAAATAATAAAACCGTGCAATTTAGCTGCGCGAGACATTTTAAGAAGAGGAAGTTTCGTTCAATGCTCCTTGTTCCATTCACATTTTATCGTTTTATTTTCGTTCTTGGGAAGAGATCACAATTGTGCGTCGTTCGCATACTGATAACGATTGCATATATTCATGTAAACTATTCGAAACATTTACGCATCGTTAAAATTCTAAAACAAAGAAATTTATAAAAAGAAGACGTATTAAAAAGCGTTTATTTAAAAGCAGAAAACATTTTCACTAATAGAAAATATTTTATCTACGATTCTGAACGATCTTAAACATTACTTCGACAAATATATTCTTATCGTACCTTGACATCGTTTGTTCCGTTTTTTATTATCATTTATTTATTCATATTACAAATCCAAAGGACTTTCATATCCGTACTAAATGACTTTACTCTTTTTCTTCGATCACCAATGCTTATTACCATGTATATTTCTATCAGTCATTGATACTACACGAGCAGAGAATTTTTCTTGACAAGATTTCATAGACGAGATTTTCTTTTCTTTACATTTTTCTTCAAGGACGAAACGTAAATGTCAATGCAACTAACAATTACATTTAAATTGATCTTTAACTTTTACGAAGAATTACAAGTTCAAAACTTCTGTCATTTAAACTAGCTAGACATATTTTTTTAGAAATATCGATATCCGATTCTTCATAGATAATATCTACATTGAAAACTACTGCAAAAATCTTCTCTTCTTCGTATTCGTGTCATCGTTCTTTACTGTTAACTCATTCTATCGTAAATTTCACTGTTAAAGTTAGTAAATGTGACATTGACCAGAATACGTCTCGAAACACGTAGCACCTAATCGATCGAAGACTTTCAATTTATTGCGAAAGACTTCCAATTGCTAAAATGCCGGCACGTAGTATTCTTTGACATCGAACGAAAGTTTCTGGAATTATTATTCAATTTTATATAGTAGCTACAATTAAATCGACGAACTTTGAACCACGATTAACTTCCTCTTTTTTTTTATAAACAGTTATCAAAAAACGATGAAATAAGAAAGATAATTAATATAATCTTTCGTCAAATACAGACAAAAAATTAATTCTTTTATTTGAAGCAAATAAGTATACGATTTGTATAAAAAATAATATATACTTATTATCCAAATTTTTCGTTCAAAAAAAAAAAAAGAATATATATATATATATTAGAAAAGATGATTCGATAGAAGTACATATGCAAGATTGCGCGAACGAATCTTAAATCGTTCTCGCAACTAGTGTGACCTTCACCCTTGCCTCGTTTCAACGACTGGTCATTTCTCTTACCAATGAGCTAAAGAACGTCTTGGACTAATGATCGAGCCGGTCTGGTTACTGATGTCCAAGGGTGATACGAAAGAAAAAGAGTGACGGGGAGGAGAGTTAAAAACAACAAAAAACGAAACTCCACGTAGAAACGGAATTCTTTAAAGATTTCTTATTTGTTTCTTTACGTTTAACGATTGTATGTATAGTTTTTAATATAGTTTATAAAACATAATTTTTTAGAAGTGAGAGAGAGAGAATACTTTCACATTATTTTTTACAACTATATTAATCATAATTATTCATATAATTATATGTATGATTAATTATGATATCATTATATATGTAGTATATGTAATTAATTGTTTAAAAAAACTAATTAATTCAATTAATTTTTACTTACATTTTGAAATTCTTCATACCTATTATATATATATGTATATATATGTATATAGTTATATTTTCTTTCTCACATTATTTTCAATGTTGTCATATAATTTCATTTTAATGTTTTCGCTTAGAATACATTAGTATTATGTAACAATTGATACAAAAGTCGTCTAGCATAAACTTATATGCTTATGCAAACGAACACGCATCTTAAGTTGTTGGCACGCGAATTGCGTGAAGACGTAAGAAAAATTGTAATGGTTTCTCGCGAGACAAATTAACTTTCACGGTCCCAGTATTGTTACATGATTACGAAAGTGGAAGGTGTTTTGTGTATAACATCGATTGCATCTTTTTACTTCTGTTGCATAAACCAGAAAAATAAACTAATATAATTAGTATGTGGAAATAAATAGTAATTATAAAAAAAAAACAATTTGTCGTTTCACTTTGTTATTTTAATTGATTAAATACTTTTTATATTTTACTAAAATATAGATAAATGTCGAAGAAAATAGACGAAAAAATGTTATTTTTATCAACCGTTTAGATAGATGTAACATTGAGTTACGTATAAGATAATTATTGATATATTGTATAATGATTCAATGATATGTATTCAATGACAACGAACAAAAAAAAAAAACAGAAGATAAAAATAAATCATAAATAAGGAATGTTCAGATTGGGGGTCTTCGATCGGGATTCGTCCTAGTGTCAGCTAAATTTAAATCCCTTTCACCGACCATATATACGATCTTGTAAGATATTACATAATAGAGTAATAACCCAAAGTGTCGTAATAAAGGTGGAAACGTAGTTCTTCCTTCTTCGAAAAGGATCTTCTCTGGAATAGTTCGATATCGATTCTAGATTTTATTAAAATAAAACTTTTATATATATATATATTTATTTATTTAAATGTAAACGAATAAATTGATTCGTATTAAAAAAAGGATATGTAAAAATGAAAGTAAGTAGATAATGAATGAAAAAGATAAAATAAAACAAATAAAGAGAAGGAAGGAAATGTCCAATGAAGTGTTATAAATTCAGAATCAAAAATTGTGCTACGTAATTTTCGAGCGATCTAGTAGTTTAATCAATGTTACGGACTATGATTCGACAAGACTCGATGTAATAGTCGTACGCATTCGCGTGGCTGTTGTTAAGTAGTCAATTTTCTTTCCAATTCGTATCAAACTTATATATTTATTACGTAATTTTAAACTTAAATAATTTATATATATTTACATATTACTTACAAAAGTGATATATATGTAAGAATATATATATTTATACTTATACTTATAAAAGTAATATAAGAAATTGATATAATTATTCTCTTTAATCGAATTCCTATTCGCTTGATTTATATAATATTTAAATAAAATAACACAAATATCCTTTACAGAAAATTCTATTACTTATTGGTCAACATAATATACAGATATCTACGAACATATTCATTTTTGTTCCCGATTATGTTTTCTTAAAGATATTTTTTTTCCACATATATTTTAGATGAATAGATCAGATAAAAAAGATCGATATTAATCTATCAAGAATACGAGATCATTTCGATACGTCAAACTGTCTTTGTATTGAATTTTTCTAGATGAAATTTTCGTTCGAGGCTTGAAAAAGATTCTAATTTTTTCTGTGATAGAGTCGAGGCTGACTCTAAGGAAGAAAAACTGTGGACCCCACCCGCATGGTTTGCTCGTATGTGTAGACTCGCAGTCAGTAACTATAGTCGTTTGTGATAGTAGTGGCGCTAACTCGCGCGAGTGAACGAGCGAACGAACGAAGGAAGGAGCACGTTCTCGGTAAAGTCGCCGATTCGAATATCCGTCGCAGTCGCGGATGCTCGGTCGAAGCGGCGAGATCGAGAGCAGGAGACGCGAGCAAAACGCGATCGCGATCGATCGCGATCGATCGATATTTTGTCGTGTCTCGTGTCGATTTATTATTCGGAAAAAGTGATAAAAGGTGCTCACGAAAATTTTGAATGATCTTTATTCATCTTTATCGTGATATATATTCAAAAATTAATCGAATAGAGATTGATCGATGATTTATCATTGATCTTTGTATCGAAAAACCAAACGATTTTGTGTACCTTCGTAAATAAATACGAATCGTTTTAATAGTGATCTCTTAGTAATCTTTGATATCATTGAATTAACATTAAAATCGATTGGAAAGATATCTATCTTCGCAGAAGGATCTACGAAGTTACGATTCGTCAAATAAACACGCCTTCAAGTTTATAGCGAGATGATGGCTACTTAGAAAATCATTTAAAGCTATCGTACGATTAGTACTTTTCAGTGACGAAAGAGATAGCAATCAAAGCGTTAATTGGAAATGGAGAGACCTTGAATTTGCCAGGTACGATCAAAAACGATTATATCTTTTATACTTTAATGATATTTTACGTTTATGAGATATTCGAGATGTTATCGTCATTATATAAATATTTATGTAAAAAAATCTCTTGCCAATTATCGTGGAACGTGACATTCTCGTTATAAAGATCTCACTAAACCGAGAAGAACAATCGTAAACTGGTAGAGGGTCGTTTATGCAATACCGATATCTGTTCAGAATTTTCTTTTATTCTCTGAAAGCAGTTACGTGCACGATATCGTGAAATTTCGCTCGTATCAAGTCGTACCTCATTGATTCCCCCCCTTTTTTTTATATCTCGTGTTCGCCATACCGTATCGATATTTCTTGCCGAGCAACTGATAATTATTATTTAAATACCGATATATCAAAGTCGGAAGTTACTATTTTCGAGAATTTCTTTACCATTTACATTTTTCTCTGATAATTTTCCTGCAAAAAATATCCGAAAGAAAATAATTTACAAAATATTCGAAAGTTAAATCATTTAAATCATTAAAGTAATGCTTGGAAAAGTCTTGATTAAAGTAAAAAAAAAAAAGAGAATTTTTTAATTCTTCCACAGACTCGAATATTCATAATTCGAGAAAGAGAGAGAGAGAGAGAGAGACAGACAGAATTTGTTGGACTCTTCGTTCGGATATCATTTATTTTCGAAGTCAATATAATCGAATAGAAAATTGAATTATGTATTTTTCGTAGTACGTTTTTCCACAAAGAAATATATGAACGATTGTATTTGTTGGAAAGATCGTTCGAAGAAACTTTTGTCTTTGTCCAAAGAGCAACGAGTAATTTACTCTCATCTCACGTGCTGCTTACACGTCAGTGACGAATTCCGAAATACTTCCGGCGCGCTGACGTTTCTTCAGAAAATTGGAAGTATCTAAATATCTACTTCGTAGGATTCACGAGAGAATACGATGCATCTTGACTCTGTTTGTAGTTAGACTCTGTTGGAATATACTTGAAAAAAACAAAAAAAAAAGAAATGTGTTGGATCGTCAGTATCCATTAAGAAAATTGTTGAACGTTTTTAAATGGATAAAGTCTATTTAATTACGTATGGATACCACTAATGTTAAATACATTAGAAACCAGTAGAAGATAAAAATTTTTATTTCGTCGATTAGCTTACGTTTAATTTTAATAAAATTTTTAACTACCGATTCTCGATATAATCGAATTGAATTAATAATCGTCAGTGGATAACTCGAATCTAATCTGTCCTATAGTAGCTTGCTAAACTGGGCTTCTATTCAAGAAGAGAAGTTATCGTTTATAATAAATATATGTATGTGTAGAAGGCACGTGTAAACTCGTTGCTCCAATATTGCATGTCGGCTTACTCAACGTGTTATTCAACCTCGCACATATACCAAAAGCCGGATTACGTAGCGCAGCTTCCATCGAGATCCTGCCTGGGATTAATGCACGGAAATCGCGAGCCGTGTACGCCTTGTCTGCTCCTAAAATTCGTAACGAACCTTTAAATACGATTATCCATACTCGAATCATACACTTCTTTCGTAATCAAAAATTACGATCAGTCTTCTTTATGGTTATACTTTTGAATACATTTTAATGTAGGTACTTTTATTAAAACGACAATATTTCTTTAAATATAAATAACAGTATTCATTCCATTTGTTAAATGATCATCAGCGATAACTTTTCCAGGACTGACATTCTACATATTTATACATATATACATATATGTACATACAAACGGGATAAAAGCTATTGTCTTTATTGCCTCATATATTTGATACTGTCACTTGTATTATGTAAGATAAATTCGGAGATATAAATAGCTAAGGAATTTTTATTTCGATAATTCACATACCTTATAATTTTATCTTATCGACAAATTGATAAGTCGATATTAAAATAGAAACAAAAAGAGGGAAAACTAAAAACGAGAAAAAAAATTGATTATACTTACTTGAAAAAGAAAAAGGGATACCTATTTTATACTTAACTTTTTATTACTTATTACGATCGACCTTGATAAAGTATGAAAGGGAGAAACGAAAATATTTAGCAGAAGTTGCCAGGATAACACGGACACAAGCGTAACTGAAAGTAAGATTGCGGCATTACAGCCTTGTACTCATTGCAGTTAAGGAACCAGGTTGTCTGTTACAATTACTGCCAAGATACGGTGTGATCCTCAAATAACCACTGAACGCAATATCCTTTTTTTCTTTTTTTATTGTATTTAGAGTATAAAGAACAATTAACTCGTTATCTAGAGAAGATAAATTTCACACAAGTTTGAGAAATATTTGAGGTAGGTAGATACATGGGTGAAATGACTTAACGGTACTCGGCTGATACCTGATTTGTCACGTGCTTCATTACTAGATGAAATTATGTAATACCACTGAGAAAGTCCTGCTTTAAAAGAATCATTCGTTATAGGAAAAGTAATGATCGTTAATGAAAGGGAGAAAGTTTAAATCGAAACTTAATAATTTTCCTAGGAGGATGTTCTATAATTTTGTACTTATTCCTTCTCACGATCGTTTATAAAAATAAATTCCATGTTTCTAATTTAGTTACACGAGTGATTTCGATTATAAAAATGTTTGTAGATAATATATAATAATATTGTGTAATTTCGAACTTTTAATTGTACTCAACTCGATAAAGAAGCATATCTTACATTAAATATGAAAATCCTGATAAAAATAAATATTCCGCTTGTTCTAGAACATTAAAATGAAAGATCTACGCATCCGATTATTTAATATATCGCGACTATATTTTGTTCAGTCGATGATGAATGAAAATTGCTCTATCTTTAAACGAGCTTGTTTCGAGACGCCGGTTTAAATAAGGCGTTGACGAGTTACGGCTCGTAATCGTGCTCGATATTTCTTCCTCTTTTTTTTTTTCTCTTTCTTCCTCTTCTTCTTTTTCTTCTAAAAGGACGAAACAGGAGTAATGTAGGCCAAGGTAACTCGAACAAAAATAATATACGAATTTATACAAGAGTATTTATCAGAAAATTAATAGAAAATATTAAACCGTAACAAACATACGATTCTTAACATTTTTTTTTTTAAATTAAATATTGCGATACATTTTGCTTTTCAAACATAATCTCTATTTTTTGGGTAATTTACTCTAAAAATCCTTAAATTTACTTTAAATTTGCTTAAATATATCAATCAAATTCTATATGTACCATAGAAAGGATTAATGTTATTTCATCGTATTCAACCAATCCGATGAGAAAGTAGATTAAATGAAGACATTAAAAACTAATCATTCCGTTTCAATGCGTAGCAATTAACTCGTCGTGCTTTTATTTGGACGTTTCTAGAGACTCTGAGACTCTTACGTCGAAGGAAATTAGATTCTCGCGTAAATCTTAAACTTAAGATTACGTGAATGAACGATTTGCATGGAACAACCGAAAGATTGTTCGAAGGGAAACGAAGTCGAAAGGAGTGGCGTATAAGTTAGGAGCCGGTAGCAAGAAATCATATGGTAGTCAGCATTCAGAAATATCTTTGTTCGAAGTAGCACCTGTAGACAAAGAGAGATCCAATCATGTAACTAATAATCGTTTAACCTTTCGTTAGTCATGACTAACGATATCTACGATCTTTCTTGTAATATCATTTCAATATTCATTACAAATATAAATTTGCGTTATGATGGAAAATATGAACTTTTACGGATAATGAGAAAATTATGAGAATAAAACTATCCTCGAATTTATTTTTATCTTACGATAATTACATTACGAAACTATAAACAGATATAACGATATTTAATTAATACTCTTTCTGTATCTATGTAAATACTTTTTATCGTTAGATCTCGTTTAATCTAGATAACATTTTCTTGGGAATATTTTCTTTCTTTTTTCCTTTTTCTTTCTTCTTTTCTTTTTGGAAAAGAGATCATAGTGACGAATACTGAGTAAAATATGAGAGAAATGAGAATGGTTGTTCTCCGGTTATGAGTCAGCTCGGTCGGACAAGTTCTAACACACACCATTTTCAGGTTACGCTCTTGTATGACCTAACGTCGAACGATCGCGATCTATCATTCGTTTCATGACACATACATGCGAGACTCGCAGGTGCAAATACAATTACGAGCTCGTGCTGTACGGCCGAAACACCTGGCGAACCGATCTCGTGCTTTGAGAAGCGAGAAAGAGTATCGTGTTGGTTTGCGTTTAGTGTAACATTTAAAACTTATCTATTCGACTTTTCGCCACGTTTATCAATCCTATCGTTAAAACCGTACTTTCACATATGGTGTTTCTTCTACACGCTCGATTCGTTACGCTAAGGACTCTCGTGCTTGCTTGCTCGCTCGCTTGTGTCGTTGTCTTCGTAATAGTTAGAACAAAAAGTATTCGACGTAAGACACGTGCGAATACGAGCGAACACGAGTGACCGTCCTTACACCATTTACCCACATTTTCAATCAGGAACATACTTCACTGCTAATAATAGTCGTAGTTGTATGATCGAGAGTAACGAACCAATGTGTTAACTGATTAGAACATTTCTGATTTATAAATTTTATTATTTGAATCCTGATTTATGTTTTTCTTTCTTCTTTCCTCTTCCTTTCTTTTCCGTTTTTTTTTTTCTTTCTTTTTTTTTTTTTTTTTTTAAAGGAGATAGCTATCATTAAATATGTTTTTCTTTTTGATTATTATACTTATATAAGTATGTTTCATCGGTTTAAGTTTCCAAGTTAATCTTTTCAAATATATATATATGTATTTTTTTTTTTATTTCTGTATATTGATTTTATACTTTCTCAATGTATTCAACTTACGTTAAAATCTTACGTTTATCTAATCGTAAAAATATAATTTAAAAAAATTATGATATATAAATACGATGTGGGAGTTCGTGAAATCGTGTTAAGTAACGATCAATACGTTTTGAAATCGTATTAAAAGAATGTATTTCTTTTTTTTTTTAAGATAAATCTACCTATAAAATAAATCGAGTTACGTGAAAATGAAAATTTAACGGATATCGATAGGAACACAGACAGAAAAACGATAGATCGAGGTCGGTCGTGCGAATGATTTTTCTTCGATATCAAGGTGAGAAATAATACTTACAACTCACGACATCGAGAGATAGAAACAGAGAGAAAGAGAGAAAAGGACACATGTCCTAAACAATAGTGAATGCGCTCGTAATTCATTCGCTTTTGCCACGTACGTTTTATATATTATACCTCCTACCTCGTGTTCGATCTCATATATCCTTAATCCTTATGATCACCTATATCAATGACCATGAATCAACCATGATCAAATTTTTCAAACTTTTCTACTTACTACATGATACCTTTTCAAGTATAGTATGTATTCACGTCTTACATGAAAGAGGCGTATCCGATTTGTAATGCCTTTGATTTTGACATTCGACAATTTTTTACGAAGGTTCTTACGAAGATTTTATCGTAGATACGTCTGTCTATATCATACCTGATTATAGCAGATTTACCTAGATTGTCGAATGCAAAATTGTTCCATAGAAAAATAATATATTTCAAAGATGATGAGAAAGAAGAATCTTTCTCTTTTCGTGTTGCAATCATTTTCTAATTATTTCAGAGAAACATTATTGAGATGTTTCAGTGGGCGTACGAATGTAGCTAGAACGTTAGAAGGTTATTAGTAATTTAGCATTATCTTGATATTTCATCGCCTTATACGCCTTAAGAGTTATCACGCAAAAACGGCACGTGCTTTTTTGATCGCAGCTGCCGTTTGCAGATATGTATATCGAGAATAAACTAGAAGTAGATAGCCGAACATTTTCTTTGTTTTTCATCGTGTCGTTCAATAGTGATTGTTTCTCGTATTCTCGATATCACTTACAGATTTAGATACGGTAAGTTCAACGTCCCCCACCATTCTACAAGTTACATTGCTTTTATTATTTCACCATGATTCATCTTAGAAAGAAGAAAAGTAAAATGATGATAAGAAAATTGATTCAAGCGAATTGCTTAATCTTTGATAAAGATTCACATGCACGAATTCCATTACACAAATTTATTTAACACGTTTGAAGAAGTTATTAAACGGATATTTTCAAGATTTTTACGAGAATTCCAAGGAAATTAATCGAATCGACTATTAAATCGTTGACCGAGAAAGATTATAAGATCGATGCACTTTCCTCGAAAGAATCTTCGAAAGAACCAAGATTTCTTGCAGATGAAGTAAAAGAAGAAGCGATGGTGGTAATGGTACTTACGAAATCAAGTACATATGTACAAATATATATATATATATATGTATATATGTATGTATACACACGTACATATACATAAATACGTTTCCAATGAAAACGTGACTCCTCGTCCGAGATCCTCCTGATTGGCTTCTCATGCGGCACGAGATTTCTGTCCATTTTTAAATTCTCCCTTTCCACTCTCTTCTCTCTTTCTATCACTCGGAGAAACGTGTCGTAATGTACGGCTTACCAGCTCATGAGAAGAACAACGCATTCTCTTCTTTCATCGGTGCAGAGATTCGCTCGATTCACGGCACGTTGCGATGCAACGTTTGCCATCTCGTTAAATGTCATGCGGTTTTATCAGAAAGGACTTGCACGCGGTTAATGATCAATGCGTACAATTTCTCTGTATTTATGTACGTATAACTGTGCGTGTAACTGTGTACATATACATATTTGTTTGTTTGTTTGTTTGTTTGTTTTATTTTTCATTACTTTTCGTCTTTCTTTTTGTACTTTGCTAATAATAGACCTCACGCGATACGACTGAATCGAGAACGAAGCTAGCGAAGATGATTAAAGGTCGAAACTAACTTTGACATTAGATAGATACTTATTATGTACTTTTACGTACTTATCATTTACCGACGGCCACTACTAAACTCCGTTGTTATTTCTTCAAAGAACGAGTCTAAATGCCGAGTACTCGTTTACGTTCTAAGCACGTACCAAAAGTCGAAAAGGGAGTGCTGTGAATAATAACGAAAGAGACGAGAGAAAAGCTTTCTTAGCACGTTAGACGAAACATGATAATGGGGTGGGGGAGGGTATGGTAAAGGCGATGCATTGAAAGTTAAAAAGCATCTTTTAGTACGTATTGTTTCGAACGTCGTATTGTTTTTAAGTCGAATATCAAAATTTTATAATAGAAATAGTTACCTATATATTACTTTAAGAATGTAATACTATTTGAGAAGACTATTTTTGAAACACAAAAAGAACAAAAAAAAAAAGAGAGAAATGATGTATATATTATTTAAAAATTCGAATAATATCTACAAAAATATGGAGAATATTTTGAAAAGAACGTATGCACGTATGAATGCAAATACTTCCTTTGAGTCAATGATAAACAAAGGATTATAAAAAATAGTGGCACACGCGATGGAGCTTCGAATGGTACGATCGAACAATAAGTCATTGAAGGAAAGGGAAGACACGCATCGTCGATTTGAAGTCCGTTCAAATATCGCAAAAAGAAAATATTCTCACTCGTGCATAAATTACAAAGGCCGGTGGTTTCCTCCTCTTTCTTCTTTTTCTTTTTCTTTCCTTATGTTTTCCTGCGGAAACTCGCACGTTGTTATCTTACCGCACGGAATTATTGCATCCTGTCGAAGGACAGTAGGAGGACGTCGTGCAAGAAAATCACGCAAGAAGGTGAACTCGATTTGGATCGCAAATCTCGAGAATCCTTCCTTTTGTCGCATGAGCTATTCGTATGATTACGTTAGATTCTCGTCGTTTTGATAAAGGCCATCAACTTTTTTTCCGAGTGAATTTTTATAAAATAAAAAACTAGTTTTTGTTTTTTTTTTCTTTTCTTTTTTTAATGAAATAACATCGTAAAAAGTTATCGGAAAGACGGAACACCGATTTGTTTCATTATTTAAAAATAGTTTTTCAAAATCAATCGACATGAGAAAAATAAATAAAAAGATCACTTGACTTAATCGTTTGATATTAAAAATTGATCACATTGGTATTTAAAAGAATCGAATTTATGAACTGAAAGGAATCCACGGGAACGACTTGATCTTAACAACAGAAACGTATATTTATCGTGTCTCAGCAAATGCCAGCCGGAATTCATGCAAATAACAACGAGAGGACCGCTCGTTTCTTTCTCGAAATATGCATAATAAAGATTCGCAAGTTTAATCAAGGAATTCCATTGTCGTCCGGATAATTTCGTGAACAAAAATAATAAAAAATAAAACATATATATATATATATATAAAGAAAATATATACGTACAAAAGGAAAAACTTTCTATACCGCCATTAAAATTTCAAAATCGTTGAATCGTCATAAGATAGTTCGATTTTGAAAGTAGTTTAAATAAATTTTTGCGTTTTCCAAATCATTTTTTAAGTTTCGAGTATAAAAGGATTGTATGAAAATTAATGAAGCATATTCCCATGCTATGTAATGAATGGACGACAAGAGATAGAATGTAATTAAAATGGTCGTAGGAGTTTATTCAATATCCCTCCCGGAGTTAAGCATTTTGTCAGGCCTAACAATGAATCATAAAGTCAACGATCAACTGGAGAAATATCAGGTCTGATTGTGAGACAACATCTGCTGGGTTAAAATGTTTCCCACGCGATCCTTAACAAATGGCGGGTGTGAAGAAAAGGCAAAGAAGCCGCAACTTTATTAAACCTAACATAAATGTGTTCACAAACGAAGGAACGTTGATGCAACTTATATAATTCTCTCGTCGAAGCTTTGTCGCTTTCTTTTAAGAATTTATATATACGATCTGGTTAAATTATTCGTCTGAAAAATGTTTTAATTTTTCCGAAAGAATTTTCGTAATACAATATGTCTGGCAAGTTTGAATATATATGATAAATCGTCAATTTAATGTGAATCAAGCTTACTTGGGTGCCTTTGTTACGGTTCTCTTCGTTTAAACCTATAAATTTCTTATCTTCCATTTGTACAAATATAATATCGTTTACATTAAATTTATCCTTAACGAAATACGGCTGTTACTTAAACTTTATTTATACGACGTACGTTCTAATTCAAATCTATTCTTAGAAACGTATTCTTTATACCATAGGATATATTGTTATTCGTGACAGGATCTTCTTGATCTTCGTCTTCGTAGTCTTTGCCATAAATATATGTTACGTTTTTTTTTTAGATCTAAAAAAAAAAGGAAAGAAAAAAATAACATGAACGTCTCGACGGATGAGCCTTGAATTATAATTGCATATTCCTTTTATAATTAAACAAATATATGCAAATAATAGGACGAGCGTAAATAGAGGTTGGCATTGATAGAATTGGCATTGACAATTTTCTTTGTTACGTAAATTCTCATTAATTTTGATGACTTAGATTTGAATGT
The DNA here is from genome assembly GCF_014466175.1 of Vespula pensylvanica. NCBI lineage: Eukaryota > Metazoa > Arthropoda > Insecta > Hymenoptera > Vespidae > Vespula > Vespula pensylvanica. Next base: position 7,541,766 of record NC_057692.1, read on the forward strand.
TAATTAACTTTGATAAATAGTCACCATTTACCGCAAGAGATTGCTTTCATCGAATAATAAATATGAAAGTTCGATATTACCTTTTAATAAATCTACTACTAATATTAGCATGTACCTTTTCCTGAAACCTGCTATTGAATGAACAAAAAATAGTCTTTCTTCGTGTATACGCGTAAAACCAACGCAATTGATTTAGATTGCGTGCGTCAGCAAAGTGAGCGACCTTGGTCTTCAGGATGTGGATTTGAAATCAACTTACGATAACCTTAACTAGGTCATACTTTCGAACAAGTGGAATCATTGATGAATTTTTATCCTGATTTCTTATTCGATCTTTGATCTCTATTTATCGAAGATCATTTGTACATTCTGTTAATTTTACATAATTTTTAAAATAGAAAATAAAAACGAATTGATTAGAACGAATAGATATCATTTCTACAAAATAATGCAATTACATCGAATGCATGTTCTTCTTGAAAATTTCTCGTTTCTCATATTCGTAAGCTGAAAAAAAGTTTGAAACTTTTTTTATATAAACGAAGAAGACAGTTCGTCCTATTATTAATATTTTTATAAAAATGGAGCATCGCGTTAACAGAATTGTAAGTTTACAGAATATCGTAGATATATATGTATTTATGAAAACCAGTTTATCTATGCATTTATATGCATCCATACACGTAACGTCTGAAAGAATGGTTGGGAATAAAACTAAAATAAACTTGTTTGAAGATAATCATCTACTGCCTTTTTCATGAAACTTATACACCAATTTATCATATGTTATCATAGAAATTGAGCCGACGACGTAAAGACAAAAGAGTATAATAAAGTATATACATATATAATTCTCATATATATATATATATATATATATATATATATATATATATATATATATACGATATATGATATAGAAGATGTACTATATATACATATATTATAGTTTGTTTATTATAAAAGTAATTGAAAAAGAGTGTTATAAAATCCCATTTTGTATATTTTATAGCCGCTATGTTTTTTTTTTAAGAATACTTTATACCCGAATAAAAAAATTGCCGAGTCGAATATCGGTTAAGTAAATAGGACATAATTAAAGTCGGTTGAAAATTTACCATCGTCGGCAAATCGGATTTTCGCAATTCGATGCATGGGTGACGTTGTTCGCTTGGTAAATAACTTTAGAAATGGTGCGTAGGCAAAAATTTTCTCCGTAAAGATCTGAAAAAAGAAAAAGTAAGTAATCTCATGAAACGTTTCTACAGTAATGCAAATAGTAAAGGCCGGTAGTCGCTTTACGCTTTATCGATACCTACAAATCCTTCTCAAGAAGGAAATAAATCACTGTGAACGCAGATAGTTATGGTGTTTCCATTGGAGTCAATTTCTAAACGATTTAAACGCCAATTCTCGTCGATTTCAAAATAAATCAAGCTTCCAAGTAATTATTTAAAACGTATCTTATAAGAATTATTAAAAGAAACAAACATTCTATTTGGATTTATCGAAGAAAATCTTTTTCTAATCCAAACTGTTGTCAAAAATCCATCGACGTTCTCGTCAAACTAAAATTGCATATTTTTTGTCTTTTTTTATTTTTTTTTTTTTAATCCAGCCATCTTCTCTCTTACGCCAATCAATGTCTCATATCATTCGCTCTGTTTATATCACGTATCTACATTTTAAAAGCAATAATTTCCGTTCTTTCAAAAAAAGAAAAAAAAAACAGAAAAATCCCTCGATTCTCGGAGGTATAAAAAGATTCGTAAAAAGTGGTTATCAAAATTTGTAGCAACGTTGATACGGTAATTAAATACTCGAACGCGTAACGAGACGGACGACGAAATTAGAAGAGACCGATTTGACCAAGGACTATAAAAATAAAAAAAAAAGCAAAAGAAAAAACTAACTCCCATATATACCAACACACGCACACACACACACACATATGTATGTATGTATGTACGTATTTTACGTTTCACATCGTTCGATTCGTTGCGAATTGGTGCAACGAGTATGCATTTGGTGCAACGAGCATATCGTTGATTGGGACGGCAACGTTGCTGGGAGAGCTCACGCGTTATCTTTTAGTGTCTTGTAACAAGCGTTCAGTCAGTGACCCATAACAATTAGTGTCGATGGGTAGGGAGATAGATAAAGAGAGAAAAAGAGAGACAGATAGAAAGAGAGAAAAAGAGAGAAAGAGAGAGAGAGAGATGGAGAGAAGGAGAGAGAGAGAAAGAGAGAGAAAGCTTTTATGTTGAATTAGAGAAGGGGAGGGACGATTGACGGAAATAGAATAAAGCTGCTTGATCCGGTAGGATAAATTGGTTCCTTAATTCTAAAGATATAATTTGTAAAAATCAATCAATAAGATCGATTAAAATCGACTTCGATAATATAAATTAGTCGTTCGAAAATTATTTTTCATTAAAAAAAATTCGTAATAATCGCAAAGAAAGAGACGTTTTTAATTAATTGTAAAAGGTTGTATTTTAAATGAGAATATTTAACAGTGTTTTCTATTCGTTTGTAATTTTCTAAACGATAATGCTTGTTGATAATAGAGACACGCTCTGGATAAGAAGTCGCCTTCGTGTCGATTTTTCGTTCGTCGTGTGGCAATCTGGTAACAAAGTCAATGTACTAACGAATAATAATCAAACATTATCGAATACGTTATTATCAATGTAACTAAACTAAACTACTTGTTCCCGTATATTCCATTTAAATGAATTTTTCGATCGAATTATTTTCTTTGTCTTTCTTTTTCTTTTTTAAATTCTTATCGTCGAGTCTAACTCTTTGATAATAATGACTAAACCCAACCGCATCTGTTGTTTTGTATCTTAAATTATGTAAATAGGTCGCCTAATTAAAGTTCATTGAAGCGTGAAGATGTTACAAATGCGAATGCAGTTAAGCCTATTCTTTTTCTGTAACTTTCTAATGAATGTATATACACACACATACTATTACGTGACTTGTATTCTTATATATTTTCTCTCTATTTTCTATAACTAACATTACTTTTCTAGCTTAATTTATAAGATATGTTGTAATGACAGACAATAACGATCATAATGAGACACTTCTTGATTCGCGTCTCGTGCGACATATTTCAAATATCTAATATAAAGCATGTAACGTTTTACTTATGCGATATTCCATGACGTCGGGATCATCGAAACTTTGTTCTCGATGTGACTTCAAGCAAAATATCGATTAGACTTGTATATGTATGTATGTATGTATGTATGTGTAGATGTGTATGTGTGTACGTGTATCTTAATAATTAGATTATGTTTGCTATCTCTAATAAATTACTTTACTAAGGCAATTATATTTCTATTGGAAAAAGTTCTAATTAGTATTAAGCGGTTAAACATTATCAAGTAATGATCAAAAAACAAATTTTGGAACATATATTTATTTTATTTTAATACGAGTAGCAAAACAAACAATAAAAAGTAGTTTTCTGTAATCATTGTTTAAAAGTTCTAATTAAAGATTTCATACAGAGTATTAGGCACATTTAGATAATGAAATAATTTATATATCGTTCTTCTCGCTAATTATTATTTTATATAACGATATAAACGATCATTTTGATAAATGTAAGTACACACACACACATTTTTTTTTTCTTAATTATATTTTAGTTTCGAAAGATAGTTTTTCAGCGAAGTGGAACGTCGATAAGCTAATAACTAAAAAGAGAAGAGAAAAATACATAAACGTAAAGATCTGCGTAGATGGAAAATGGTTCATAGTCCTCCCTCTTCCTGTGTTTAATAGGCAACTCAATGCCCCTTTCAACCATGAGAGTACTTAAGTAATTCTTTCCCATTGACCTCCGTACACAACTCGTATCTTGACGCTTCGCGACAAACGAATCACAACGTACGTACGCTCAGTTATTATTTTCAATGGGGCTTTTTAACACCGCGAGAATTTCTTGCGGATCGAGATATAAAAAAAGTATTTTATAACCATACAGGATATCTCATCGAGCCGTAGACGAAGTTTACTTTTGGAATTTCTATGACATTTCTACGCCTTTTGTTGCAACAATTTTAAAGGTAAATCATTAAATCATCTTTTTAAATCATTAAACCATATCTTAACCTCTACTTTAATTTTTGTTTAAAAAGATAATCGTGAAATTGACGATACTTCGACGCTATCATCGAAAAACGATAGACGATCGTTCGAAATATAAAATCTAATTAGAATTCGATTAATTCTTTTTGAAACATGTACATATCGAATTCTATATATTCAGAGTTATTGAACGATTTCAATTTATTTTATTTAATTTAGAATCTTAAGACAAAAAATATAGATTGTCTTAAAGAATTTTTTTGAAGGAACACATATGTGGGATTAATCATTTTGTAAATATTGTATATATTATCGAAAAATATCGTCGATGTAATTTGTAATTTGTACAATGTAAATTGTAATTAATAGCGTTGCTATTACCACTGAAAGTGTAAATAGTAATGTCCTCGAATTAACACGTCGAATAACTGGTATGTTTTTGAAAGCGAATAGCGAAAGTGGATCTAGTTCCTTCCGTTTTACTAATTTGGAGACTGTTATTTTCGATTTCACAGGCTTATCGTCATTGCGGCTTAGTGAAATGGAAACTGTTAGGAATGAGGTCTGATATTAAATAAAAATTTATAATAGTATCGAAGAAAAACGTAATTTCGTACAGATCGTTGGGTTTGAACGTTTAACGAACAACGTTACGTGTTAAATAATAAAAAAATTTGTGTTACGTATTAGAGAAGCAAAAAACAAACATTTAATAGCCGATGTTGAAACGAATAGAATAATTCTCATAAAATTCGACTCGGAAATTGTCAGTAACTCGAAATATCATAGACATTTTTTGATACTCATTGTTCATAATTTGCCACTCACGAACATATCTAAGATATTCTACGTGAATTTATTGGACCGCAATCGGAAACATCAGAAAGGACGTTATATGTCTTAAACCTTTTGCCGTAATCTCATGAATATGCATTATCACTTTCGTTCGTTGCGCGTAACTTTGAATCTGGGTATGTGGAACGATCTTCCTTTCGAGATAAATCAACAAATAGCTGGCACGTTACGTAAATTTCACTATGTAGGCGCCTTTTATCAATAGTGTATATCATAAGTACGTTCACAAGCCCTTTCGATAACTTCCTTGTGTAAAAAGTTTTTATAGAAAAATTTTCAAACAGATTTGCAATAACGAAATAGAATGTAAACAAATTCATCGATTTTCTATTTTATCGATCATTGAAAGATATTATATTAAAATAAAAAAGATTTTTAAACATCGTTTCAATACGAATGTTCAAAGAAATTCTGTTACCAGATCGATCCAAAAAATATATATTGAAATTATATATGTAACGTTTCATAATAGTGCAACATCGATCAGAATGTAGTGCACAACTATTCAAAACATAGTGCACGATTATCGGTCATAAAAGGTCAGTAGGGCAAAGCAGGGAGGAGTGTTCCATAATGGCAAAGTTTATTCGATCTGGATTAAAACCAAGTCAAATTAGATGATCTTTCGAAGAAATGACAAAATCGTGCAACGTAAAAGTGCCCTAAGAAAATGTATTACTTTTAAATCGATTTTCGATTTTAATGATCTGAAACGTTAAACAGAACATTTGTATTCCTTTTAGTGCTAATTATCTCCTTTTCACTTTTGCATAGCGACAATTGGACGGTAAAAATCTTTCATTATTATTTTATAGCACGATAATAACGTCGCACAATTGGCTTTCGTGCTCGAAGGAAGAGGATTCAACGACTGTTCTCCTTTGTGTGTTTGTGTGTGTATGTTGGTAGATGATTTCACGAGTGAACGGCAGAAAACGTAATATCCGGAACCGTTGCGACGATAAAAACGAAGCAAGAGGGTCACTACGACGTCCCATAAAATTACTACTTTTAACAAAATTATTTAAACAATACTTGACTCGTTCCAAGTATCAAAACAAAAAAAAATTCAAAAAGACTATCCTTGAATTCGTCTTCTTTCGTACACATATATCTTACTTATACTAAGTTAAGTTAAAGGAATAAAAAAAGAATATTACTTTAATATGATGTAAAGTTCAACCGATCAAGTTCTTTATCAATATTAACTTTTATCGTTAATGATAAATATGCTTTTATGTTTTATAAAATTTTCTTACTATTCAATACTAAAGAAATCATTTTTATAATGATAGCAATTACTTGTATTTAACATTACTTTAATTAACTCTTCATTAACGATGATTATACGCTAACAAAGCTGATGCACAAGCAAGAGGTGCGTACAAGATGTGACGCATTTTAATTTTACTTTCACTCCCTTGAACTTTGTCCTCTTGTATGTTTACTTAACATAAAACATTCAAACGCATTTAAACGATCATTCGTAAAACCATTCGATGTTATTACATATAATTCGTTTAACCTTCTTTTTGTATACATCTTCTCCTTTGATAAACGATGAAACATTTTGAATGAGAATCATTCAATGGAGAATCTCGATTAACCTCGTCTTTGACTTGTCCTTGACATTTACTACTAATTAATATCATAATACAGGTTTTGCATTGAATTTAAATGTAATAGGAAAATATATAGCACTGTAAAACACATCTCTTCTCTCATCGAAGGACAACGATTTCCTTTTTGTAATTTCTTGTTGACGATTTCTACAATTTGTTTGTTTTGCATTCGCATCGGTTTATCGTCTTATCGACAGCCGTCTAATCGAAAAATAGTATCGTTGCACAAGGATGACGGAACGTTCGTTTCTGCTCGGACAAATAGAAAAAAGAAAAAATTAATCGATTCTAACGGTACTAATATTCTAGGTCTAGGATAAATTATGCCTCTGTCTAGGTAACGTTACGTTTTGACCGTGATCAGTTAACTTTGATGTGTCATTGGATATATAATTTCGTAGACATCGTAATGTAAACATTTTCTCAAAGAACTCGATTTCTTTCGTAATATCCTCGATCATTAAAACGTTTACGCACGTGTTTCAATGTATTACATCTCGACTAAGTCGCGATATTAAATAGTGATATTAAATCGTGAAATTTATTTTATTTAATCGATCGTATAAAGGTATAACAAATTAAAATTTACGATATTATTAACGATAAACGATATTAACTCTATAAATGTATTTTTATTCGCACGTCATCGCATATTTCTTTCCTATTTGTAATAATTTAATATTAGTATATAAAAGACAATTAACAAAAGAAAATAAATGTACTATCGTATCTTTAATGTGAGATATTAAAAACGACAAAAACGGGTGACCCGTCATTGTATATTTCAAGACATTTTCTGCGATAAGCTATCGCGAATAATCGTGTAATGGTCATCCAGAAGTCATCGAGGCAAGACGAACTCGTCGTACTGCTCAGTGATAGCTAGCTAGCTAGCTAGCTAGCTTGGAAGAAGTCCAGGGCTGCGTGCGTGACCTTCGCATATTCTCGCGTCATGTGCACGTGCACCTATATTTTCTTGGGATCGTCGAACTTTCTTATGGAAAGATCCAATGTTAAAAATAATTTTCTTTATATAATCATTATTCAAATTTTACGAATCTAATCGATTAATTTTATTTTATTAATGACATTCAAAAGATTTTCAAGTTCGTCTATTCATAAATTATATACAAACAAATCGTCATAGCTCGAAAGAAATCGATTGTTATTAAATATTAGAATAGATCGAAAGAGAATTGTCAGGTGTTCTGTTTAGACACCCACACACACATAACTATCTAATTCATTATTTTCAATTGACGTCCCACGATATCTATTGATAAGGAGCACAGATAGAAGCTTGTATTTCCGAATTATAAATTAATAAGCTTGGAAACACTCGATTAATTTATGGCGCCATAAAGCATAGTTGTAGTTCCAAGGAACGATCAATCGGACAATGCACTTGTGCGGAAACGCGTAGGTGTATATATATATATATATATATATATATATATGTGTACATAGATATGTATTGTATTATGCACTAGATGCATCGTCACCCAATGAAGTAGTCAAGTGAGAGACATCGATTGTATTGCGTACTCAGTTAAAATATATTTCGCCTATCTGTTTCTATTACGTAAGACTTTCTATCAACGACATCGTCGACTCCATTGAATTAACTCGAAGGATACAATAGAGTTAAATGTTCGAATGATTAAAGTCAGGGCCTTTTTTTAATAACATTAATCTGCGATCATGGTCATGATAAATCCATTAGAATTCAAATCTAAATTAATTTTAATGTAAGCGATAAAGGAATTGTATGGTGAACATCTAGAGAGTTTAAAAATATTAAAACGGATGGAAAAATCAAAGACAATAAGAATGAATTACGTAAAAAAACAAGAAGAAAGAAGAATTCTTTTCTCATCGATTTTAAGATAATGTTATAGTTGGAAAATATTTATTCTAGTCACGGTTACGTTCTTAGAAAATCATGGAAGCGAGACAGATGCACGTTGTCAGTTTGTACAGGTTGAAAGAAGTCCAGAGTTTGCTGTTAACCTTCCTTCGGAGATCAGCGAAATGCGAGAAGAAGTAAAACGAAGAAAGAAAAAGGGATATATAAAAAGAAAGAAGATACGTATAAGCATGGGGAAACCCTTGCGAAGCAAACTTGTCGTTCAGTAAAACAGGTGGGGATGAAGGCCGTTGGCTCCGTTCGTGGCAAATACCTCGACAACGTACACCTAGACCTACATAAACAAGATAACGAGTTTACCAGTCGTTCCTACGTACATACATGCATACGAGTGCACATTGGAGAACCTGAAGATGCAACCGACGCGGTGTAACGAAGCTCGCTCAATCTTCCGCTTTTAAATCGTTGCTTTTTACTCGCTAGACTCTTCTCCGTTCTTCTTGCTTGTTTGTACCAAGAAAAACCTTGGTGCAAACTGTCGACGTTGTACGATCGATGTTTTTTTTTACCGTGTAAAAAAATAATAAAAGAATGAGAATCATTTTCGTTTAATCGATCTTTCGAAAATGTCTGATTAGTTACCTGAGAAAATTAATTTTTAAAATAACATTTTTCAAACAAAATTTTGCATTAGAAAATGTCTGATGTAAAATCAATCATAGATCACACTATATTTTCATTATTTAATCTTAAATCAAAGAACGCTTTTATATTACTTCCGATAACGATATCTCATGTACGCATCTAGTATATATTATTCGCGAAACTACAAAACGTATAAATAAAATGAAACAGTTGTGTAACAAAATTATCAATAGTGGAAGTACTTAAGTTCGAGACAAAGAAACAAATACTATTTTCGAAAACAATGCATCGTAAAGTTCTGTCAATAGTAAATGAATTTTCCTCTTAATCTTATCTCTATTGCGTTACTTCAACAAAGACACGAAATCTTTTAATCGTTATTAACATTTCTCGAGGAATTGAACTTTTTGATAAGACAGACATTTAATTAATTCCTTTTCATCAATCTTGTCGACTGTCTCGATATTAAACATAAACGAATACGAAACAAAAAAAAAAAAAAAAGAAAATTGAACGCGTCCTTTTAAACCGATCGTATGACGATAATAAAATCTTATTTCAGATAGGACCATTTCTGGTGTCGATCCTCGCGAGATGTGGACGAGCAGGAGCATAAGTCTCCTGATAACGACAATGATCGTCCTAATCGGCGATCGGACGACGAATTCTCAAAAGCCTCGGCTTGGTGGTGCCGTAAACGTTTTCACTCGTTACGGTTATCTCAGCATCAGTATGAGGGTTGTACCACGTAACGATACGGACACTTGGATATTTCGCGAACCAACTTTGGATGTCTTTAGGAATCCAATGGCGATGCCACCGAATCAATTACAACAAGGGAAATCTATGACGAGCGTATTCGATGGTGATTTTCACATGGAATTTTGTGACAACGTAAGGCAACTCCTACAGGCATATTTCCGTGATTTCGCTTTCGAGAAATTAGAAAGACCTTGGCGAGCCTTTACTGGCAGTTGGTCCAAGGCCGCCATAGCCAGGCATCTTGGTATCAACTCCTCTTTCATCGGTGGTGATTATTGTTACGTGCTTGTACGGGTCGCCAGATTTCGAGATAATCAGAAGCTAATTGCCACTGCTGAATCTTTACTCCTCGATGAAGTTGTACTCAGGGAAACGGAAAACGTCACAGTTGGTGATACCTTCAGTGTCGTTAACTTCATCAGGAATTATGGCTCTCATTACATCGCTTCTTATATCACTGGAAATTCACTCTATCAGGTGAGACCTTTATTTTTATCGATCGTCTAAATTATCACTTTTAAACGATTCGTAAGATGAATCAAATATTTAGCTTTCTTTTTTTTTTTTTTTTTTTTCATTACTTCTATTTCGATGAAGATAACGCAGTAAAGTTTTTCGACTTAAAACGCGTTTCTATTTGCGATCGTACACGCTTACTTTCTTTCTAATAAATAATAAGGTCAATTTTATCGGATTCAGTTGGTAAATGATTATGTCTAAAAAAACAATATGGTACCTTTCTCTCAATTTATTTCTCAACGCTCGACCTCGTCAATTCTCGCGAGAGGAAACTACTTTTATCCGATCATGCCGTTCTATAGTTATTGAAACGAAATTACCTATCCGTATAGACCTTGCAAGAGAGAGAAAGAGAGAAAGAGATAACGACTGCCCGCTATAGTAGTAAGGGAACAATTACCATTGTTCTTAGAAACGTATGTAGATATATACGTAGAATAATAATTGATAATTAGTACCGATTAGATCCAAATATGCATCATTGGTTGTTCTCCCACATCGTTTCTTTGAAATTAAAAAAACTCGATACTCGAAGTGTACTGAAGTGAATTATGTAATAAATTAAGATTTTCGATTTATTCAATCCTTATCTACTTTGTTTCGCTGAATGACATAAACGAAAACACTTTTTCTTAATAATCGAAATCGCCCTTCTACCGATCGAATTGTCAAGGTTACGATATCGAATTTTAATTCATACTGTTACTTCTAACACAAGTAAGATGATAGAAAAAACTTCTCTTTTCCAGGTATTTGTTTACACCCCTCAAGTATATCTACGTATAAAGGAACGTTTGAAAACACGGGGTGTCTCGGAGCTTTCGACCTTGGAATTAAACAATTATTTCTCACCTTGGTACGCCGAGCATATGGGTGCCATACAATCAGCAAGCGGTAATCGTTCAGTAGAAGCTTGGGCAGTCGAGAGACTCCGAGTACAGTATTACATCTTCTCGTATGCGAGCTTGCTAAAGCTTCATGGTGATGCGACCTTGCTTAGACAATTGGATGGCTTGCTCGGAAACGAGGCACTGTTACAACTTCAACTTCGTACCTTGGCACCAGTTTTCAAGGATTCGAAGAGACGCGAGTGGTTCCTAGAAGTGATCGACAATTATTTTAAGCTTTGGGAAGTGAACATGTGAAGAGATGGTCAAATTTGCGACTCGACGAATGCTACGTCGTAAAAAAAGAAAAAAAAAAGAAAGAAAAAAGAAAAAAAGAAGCCTTCGTTTCGTTGTGATTCGCGTCCAAGTTAAGGACGTTAGAGGAATATGGTGGTACGATCTTCGAGATGATTCGGCTGATGATCGAAAACCGGTTCGGTGATTCCACGGATTTCCTCTTTGATTAAACGTTCCTGGAAGCCGTACTAAACTATATATTACGTACACATGACTTTTCACGTATTTAGCCCAACTGTTATTGTTATAAATAAGTATTTATTATTATAATCGTTAATAGAAAACATTTTTATACAAAAAGTTTTTCATATATCACAAGCGTTATTCAATAAGATCTCTGATCGGAAAACGCGCTGATTAGAACGTCATATAGAATATCGATCTATCAAATTAATATTTTCATCGTGATTTTCTCGAGTAAGAAGAAACGAAAGAAAGTTCAATTAGTAATGAATCAATCGCGCTCGATGGACTGCTTTTAAGTTTAAAGATTTATAGACGTAACACGTTGAACATTTTAACGGGAAATTTTCTGTTAATAAAGCAGCGGCGTTTTCCGTTTGATTATTTACGTTAATTCGTTTGATATTAGGATTAAAGTGTCTGACGTACATATGTTGGACGGTAATGAGGATAATTGTTGTCGTCGTTATTTTTGTTTTTTTTTTCTTTTTTCCTTTTTTTTTAAATATATATATATACACATATACGAGAAAAACTTATTCTATTGGCACGATGAATCTATTGGGGTTAGATATTAGAAAACAATGCGAACTTGGTGATTTTACGCAGTTTTCTATTATTATACATGATCACTGCCGAATTGAATATGTTTTTATCGAAATTTGATCGTATTATATTATAGTATTTTAAACGATGAAAAAACGCTATTTACGCGTATCAATTCATATATTGTGCTCTTTAAAAAGTATTTCGATAAAAGACTTGTATATATTGTTTATCGGTAGAATTAATTATTTGTTGTACATTCATCATATATAGATGGGTCGATTTAAACTTATGCAAACTGTAATTGTACCGACTCGATATTCAGATTGTCTTTAGAATATTGTGCTTTAAATTCTTTCTCAGGTTACGGACAAGGAAAGTATCTATACATATATTTTCTATAAAGAGTATCACTATTAATTGACATCTATAACAAGAAAAAAAAATATTTTTCAAATATTGCAAAATGACGTGCCTTCTTATATCACGCATATATTGGATATCAACGCCATCGATTATAGAACTCGGAGCTCACTGTGTGTTTTACTACGTAGTCAGTGAACATTCTTAATACGATACAACATGATAATACAATAACTTAGTGTAACATAAACATATCAAACATGTTTTCAAGAGTCTTCAACAATCAACGTAAATAATAGACTGAAAATACATCCTATAATACACAAATAATGTAAATTATGCAACCATACGAATAGATCCTTCTCTTTTAAATGAAGTGAATGTTTGTGCTAAAGTAATCCATTAAAGGTCTATAGTAAGTAAAGTTTCAACGTGCAACAGCACGAAAATAATCGAAAGTATATAAAACTCGTTATAAACTAATGTTTTATATATGTATATATACATATATAAAACGTGAGAGAATCTTATTTACCGCGATATTAGAAATTATTACTCGCAAAGATGTTTTTTTGCAAGCTTTCTCTAATACCATCTTATTTTCTTTATAAAATTAAACAAAGTTATATGATAATGCGGTGATCAACTTTCATGAAATTACTTTAATATTTGTTTTAAAAATTTATCTCAGTCGGTCTTTTTAAAGGTATGTAACTTAACTCCAGCTTGTTGTTCAATACCCAATTTTTTTCCATTAACAACTAATATGATCGGTGTTTCGACGCGTATAGACTTGAAGTCGAAATCCTAGAAAAGTACATAACTATTGATTATATCTATAACTTTAAAAGTTAGTCGATTTACAAAAAAGATACTAACATTGTTCATGTAAGAAAATTTGTGATGTATCACAAAAGGCTCTGGAATAGCGACCGAATCACCAACCGTAACTCCTCGGCCCTTAGCTAAATTATATAGCGTAACGGCAATACACGTTTTCTCATGGTCAACAAGACAAAATGCACTACAAAAGTAAGTATAAGATTTATAATATTATTTAAATAGAAAATATTTAATTTATTCCCAGTAGAAATACTTACAAAGGGACACAATCGGAATCCTGAATCCAGCATACTACTTTCCCAAGTATAACTTTCTCCCTATTTACTCCAAGCACTATGCTTTTCAATGGAGTTAAATCTAACTTTATAGATTTTTCACCAGATGTAAATGATCCACCTTTATATGGTCCTAAGTGTTTTGCATCCAATGCCTGCAGTTAATTACAACCCTATAAATTTGTATACACACTGGGATCATGCTTTATGTCTATATATAAAACGAAACTACCTCAGTATTATTACATGCACGATAAATAGTATCAAATTAGCTATTAATAAGATAATATAGAGTATGTATTTTGCAAATAATTTTTAAGTACCCTAATCATTTGATAAAGCCTTTTAGGTTTAACACGCCCATTTGTATTTACTAAATTCTGCACGTCTTTTAAATATTGTAACAGTTCATCTCTTTTATTGCATGGAGTTTCCCATGTAGGATCCAATGACATTGCTCTTTCAAACGAATTTAATGCTTGATTGTATTCCTCTTGATACTTCAATGCCTAAAATTGATTTTAACAGATAATCGCAAATAAATTGTAAAGATATATCATAAAAATATGATCGAATGTATGATTACAAACGCTTACAATAGCTTTGTTATAAAATAAATCTGGATTACTTCTTGCTACAATATCTTTTTCCTGAAAATAGAGAGAAAAAATAAGAGTTGTAATATTATTATTACTATTACTTATTACTTACTGCTTGTGCATATGCTGACATACAAAGACGTAAAGTGTTTGGACTTTGTGCTAGTGTAAAAAAAGATGACAAATAAGCATTTCCTAATATTGCCCAAGAGGTACCATCGGTCGTATCTAAACTGACAGAATCTTTAGCATATTCGACGCCTTGTTGAATATTCTGTGCACGTTGTTCTGTAGTCGAAGTTGGTTCTTGTCTTAATACCATAGATAGATTACGTAAAGAGACTTTATTTTTACCCTAGATAAATAATATACATATAAATCATATAATACAAATAATTATATTAAAGAATATTTTCATGTAAGAAACATACATGAGATAAAGCACCGACAAAACAATTCTTAGCCTGCTGAATGTCGTCGTTCTTCCAATAACATTCTCCTAATTCATTCCAAGCTTCGGTTAAATTTGGTTCTAATTTTACAGCCTTACTCAAGAGCTCTTCGGCTTGAGGAATATAACGATCTACAACATTTAAAGCCTTTCCTTTTAAATAATAATACTTTGCTCGGCTACCGTCTATTTCATAACCTTTACATTCATCGAATTTACTAATAGTTTCTTTCATTTCTTTCTCCACATCACTGTTTTTTCTAATAGCTTCTTTAATAAGATGATTTTCAAAATAATGATCCCGAAAGAAATAAAGAGACTTTACTTTTTCCTGGAAAAAAAAAGAAAAAAAGAATAAAAGAATAAAAAAATTGTTACGTTAAGTAACAAGATATAATATAAAGGATATATCATAAATGTTCTTACTGTCAATGCTACAATCGGATCTTCTTTAATAGTATTTAAACTTTTTGCTCCCGCAACCACTTTATCGTCTATAATTGCAGACATATTTCTTTCGAGAATTTTACAAGTATACAGCAAGTTAGAAACGTTTTATTATTTGTCAAATAAATATAAAATAATCTTTACGAATACTCATAATGCAAAATTGTGCGGATCGCTCCGTTATTTTAGAGCTGTCAAAACAGTAGTCGCTAGTTTACGAGGTTATACGTAGATCGTGCGATCTTATCGAAGATCTCCGAATACCAGGAAAGGCAGCTTATTCGTAATTTATCCGTACCGCTAGGTAGCAGTTCCGTCGAAGTAATCCCTTCTGAGAATATATACAACTAATTCCTAGAAAGTTATGATACAGTTACTTATAGCGAATCTCCTGTTTATTTTATTTTATTTTTTTTATTACCAGCTTAGAGAAACACGTTCGTTCTGTTCGGCCAATGAAACTTGGCAATGCAAAGTTAATTATAGCGTAAAAAGTGATAGAGAACTATTCGAGAAAAAAGATAGAACGAGATGAAAAAAGGAATACTATCATCCAGTAATATCATTCATAAATATACGCGTCGACCAATGAAATTCCTCCAATTGCCAGCGCGATCAATTCTATCCATTAGTAACTGAAACGATAATTACATTTTCCGCCGACAGAGAGCGCTTCGGTCGATTGGCGCCATCGAAGCAAGAATCGACCGCAGTTCAGGCCGTTGCGGAGAGGCGAGCTGTCGCTATATAGCCGACTAGTCGATGCTCGAGGCTTCCCCAGAAAGCTGCATCGTCTCGGGATCGCCATTTTATGTGTTTGGCTCTGACACTGGGACGGTGGGCGCGTG